>NW_015649578.1:523968-549649 GCF_001515625.1 Sinocyclocheilus rhinocerous | reverse complement strand
TGTAAACAAAAACTTTTATTTTGTATGCGATTAATCGCGATTAATCGTTTGAAAGCACTAATATATATATATATATATATATATATATATATTATTGGACTGCCCTTTACATAAAGTTGTATAGTACTGTATATCCAACTTGCACTACATACAAAATGATATATTCAAATCTCAACTCTTTCATTGTTTATTTTGTCGCAAAATAAAAATTATATCGTCCCCTAGTTTTTGATAATTTTCTAGAAAGAACAGTTGGAGAACGGAACACTTCGTTTCGCCTGCTGTCAAAATAAAAGTCTCACCACTGTGAATATAAAAGTCTCACTTCCGACACTTACTGGAAAACAGAAAACCACACTAGAACTCATTTACATATGGAAGTCTTAAAGTTGCACAAAAAGCAAATTTAATGTCAGTGCCACAGAGAAAATTGGTGAAGAAAAAACTACATTTAACTATTCAACACCAAGGTTATGGGTTTGATTGCTCTCATTGGGCCAACTCTACCAATAACACCAGTTTTGCAAGAATCACCAAATCCCAGGAGTGATTATGAAGTCACAGGAAGTGAGGTAACCTACTAAAGCAGTTACTCGTATATCTGCAGGGCCAGAAAGGGGAAGTTAAGGTGATTCTTTGACCTCTAGGTATGGACTATAACTACTACTGTGGCATCTGAGAAAGTGGGATTGTGTAACTCCAGAGCATGTGGTAATTACCTCTGTCTAGCACAGACACACATGAAGTCTGCTATGAGCGACACAACTTTATCAGAGGCCAGAGAACAGACTCCACATGTCTCAGTTTCCTCGTTGCAGCTGAGCTTTTATTGCGTCTATGTGGAGGGGATTTCCCGCATTGCGCAGCGATCTGTCAAAGCCTGCGCTCGTCTTCAATGGGCGGCTCCTGCCGTGGCGGGATGACCCAGAACTACCTAACCGTTTTCTCACTGGCATCAGAATGCCTCAATGACCTAACAAGGGATTTACAGCAGCACCATGTGAAACGAACGCCAGTACTTTTCTTCCTTTGTGTCATCCTTCTTTTTCACGAATTATGAGATTGATAGTCTCAGTTTCCCCCTGTCCTCTTGCATTTCACTTAAGTGCCGCTTTTATGGTCTCGCTGAGGGCTCGGACACAGAGCATGTTCTTAAATGTGTGTGGTTTCTATAAGGGGAGCAGTTATATAAAAGGCAGGAAGAATGATAAAGCAGAGTTGTGGGGCTGCGCACAAACACATGATGAAGGAGGTGCTGTAAAGATGAGACGCGAAAGACAGCAGGGGGAAGAAGAATGAAAAGAAGTAATGGAGCGACTTTAAGAGCAGATAAAGTTATTGTGAAACTCCACTAGACAACGCATACAAATGATGGGTTTAGGCTAATCTGTTGCATATGGTGAATCATGTAGAGATGTCCCTGTCACCTAATTGCATTCAGGCAGCACTCTATTGCAGATTTAGGAATGTCAGCTGTAATCGACATGCTCTGCTGACGACACCTTCATTTCACCACCAGGTTCTTATCGGCTCTTCTCAGACAGTGTGACGTGTCAAAAACATCTCCAAATCAGATTTCATTACAAAATCAAAAAAAAAAAAGAATAAGAAGAATACATATATATATGCCTAAACAATTGTTTTGTATTATGACATTATTTTTTATTACAATTAAGTGTATATATCATTCTCAGTGGTGATTCACATCAGCATTTTGTTTTCTTTATTATTTTATTATTTAACAAATTACACTAATTAAAACCTAAATTAATATAAAACCAATAGCAATTAAATTGACGGCAGTACAGCAAATACTACTATGATATATTAAAAAAAAATCTCTACCTACCTACCCATCCATCCATCCATCCATCCATCTATCTATCTATCAATAAATTCAAGTTTAAAATGGGTTAATAACATCAGATTAAAGGAAAGGAACATTATCATATATTTTCATCCAGGGTTGATCACCAGGGTTATCATCATTAACTAAAACTACAACAACAACAACAACAACATAAAAATAAATAAACAAATAAATAAACATATTTTATTTCAGCTAGTTGCAAAGTCAACATTTCTCATTTTTGTTTAGTTTAATTTATAGTACTAAAATAACTACACATAAATAAACTAAAACTAATATAAAAACAATATTTTTATTAACATTTAAAAAATGTTAAATGATTAAAAAATAAATAAACATTAACACATGACAAAAACAGAAAATTACTAACTATTTTTAAATTAAAGTGAAAAAAAAAAAAAACAGAAAAAAAAATATAAAAAATAAAATATAATTCAAACTATTAACAAAAAAATATTATAATATTTAATTAATACTAAAATAGCACTGATTGCCACAGAAAATTAAATTGACTTGCACCTTAGTTTGTAAAAAAAAAATGGCCTGAGTGTGTATAGAAATGCACTTCCAATGGAAAGCTGATGGCTTTAAAAGCAGAATTGTGAGGCTTGTGTTTTTGTTGAAGCACTTGTATTCAGTAAAAAAGTCAGTCACTTCAGCTATAAAGTTGTCTGAATTGTTCTTTTGAGATGGCACTATTTGGTGCAAGAACTCCTGGTGTTACTGATGCAGTTCTTGGTATTACAGTGGTATTGCAGTTTTTTATTCTTCTCAGTGTTATGAGTTCTAACAAAAATGGTAAGTTGTGATTTGTAAATCTCTGGCTATTGGGGTCAGGTACGCCTGTGCTCCAGCACACATCTGCTGAAAAGTGACCCGACCCGTCCCGTCCTGCCCCCCTTCATCCCCCTCACACGCACCCTGCCAGTGTTTCATTAAAGGATGGGTGTAGAGATGGTTCTGCTCTTTAATGAGCACTGCGGGATTGGATCCAGACCCGCCAAGCTGCCAGAAACAGGATGGCTGTCAGCCTCCTTCTACTGTTCATAAAACAAGGGGCGCGCACACAGACACACAGACGCACACGCTCAACCGCACACATGTGGGCCTCGATTTCCTTCGGCGAGGTAATGGGCGACCCATCTCTTCAATGAAGATATATCCTTCATCAGAATGATGCTGGACCTTTAAGACACGGGCCGCTATATGGGCCCACTGGCTCTCACATCTGGCTCTCATCAGCAGCAGACGTCAGGTTTTTTGGGTGAGGGGATTTGGGAGGGGAAGTCGGGACGGAGGGGGGGGGTGCATTGGTATTGACTTGATTCAATTACTCGCACCACTGTGAGGAAACTGTACCTCAAGGGAAGAGAGGAAAGGAAACGCATCACTGCCCTTACACTGCGCTACGAGGAAGCCAAATTATTAGCATAACGTCTGCTGACTTTATCACTTTGGCCAAAAAAAGAAAAAAAAAATCCAATAATTGGCTCCCTCATTTCACACCTCCACCAAAAAGATGACATTTACATTTTAATAGTGTCGGACTGATAAAGGTAAAGGGTCAAATAAATATGTGTGGTGATCGGATTTCATTTTTTATGTCACAGCCTGAGGTAAACTCACCTTTAACGGCTTGATGACTTCTTTCTATTCTTTTTTGGAAAGGGTGGTGAATTGTTTGGCAGATGTTCATAAACATTTTCTAAACTAACAGCATCTCCTAAACTAAAACTCCCAATGCATGTAAAAATTCACGCAATCCGTAGAAAAGGGTTTGTAATAGGAACAAGGCATTTCCCTTTCAGAGATGTCTGTAATACTTTTACTTTTACTTTTAGTCATTTAGCAGACGCTTTTATCCAAAGCGACTTACAAATAAGAAAAAGTAATTAAAACTAAAAGCTAAAACTCTATAAATACTATATATATACACACATTTAAGAAAATAAAAGAAATTAAATAAAAATGACAAATGCATACAACAACATTTCAAAACTAAAACATTTAAATGAAAACAAAAAAAATAAAGCTAAAAACAATTCAAAATATTAAAAGAACAAAAGGTATGAGTATAATAATCATGTAGAGCATGTAGAGATGTCCCTGTCACCTAATTGCATTCAGGCAGCACTCTATTGCAGATTTAGGTGTAATCGACGTAATCGACATGCTCTGCTGACGACACCTTCATTTCACCACCAGGTTCTTATCGGCTCTTCTCAGACAGTGTGACGTGTCAAAAACATCTCCAAATCAGATTTCATTACAAAATCAAAAAAAAAAAAGAATAAGAAGAATACATATATATATGCCTAAACAATTGTTTTGTATTATGACATTATTTTTTATTACAATTAAGTGTATATATCATTCTCAGTGGTGATTCACATCAGCATTTTGTTTTCTTTATTATTTTATTATTTAACAAATTACACTAATTAAAACCTAAATTAATATAAAACCAATAGCAATTAAATTGACGGCAGTACAGCAAATACTACTATGATATATTTAAAAAAAATCTCTACCTACCTACCCATCCATCCATCCATCCATCCATCCATCCATCTATCTATCTATCAATAAATTCAAGTTTAAAATGGGTTAATAACATCAGATTAAAGGAAAGGAACATTATCATATATTTTCATCCAGGGTTGATCACCAGGGTTATCATCATTAACTAAAACTACAACAACAACAACAACAACATAAAAATAAATAAACAAATAAATAAACATATTTTATTTCAGCTAGTTGCAAAGTCAACATTTCTCATTTTTGTTTAGTTTAATTTATAGTACTAAAATAACTACACATAAATAAACTAAAACTAATATAAAAACAATATTTTTATTAACATTTAAAAAATGTTAAATGATTAAAAAATAAATAAACATTAACACATGACAAAAACAGAAAATTACTAACTATTTTTAAATTAAAGTGAAAAAAAAAAAAAACAGAAAAAAAAATATAAAAAATAAAATATAATTCAAACTATTAACAAAAAAATATTATAATATTTAATTAATACTAAAATAGCACTGATTGCCACAGAAAATTAAATTGACTTGCACCTTAGTTTGTAAAAAAAAAATGGCCTGAGTGTGTATAGAAATGCACTTCCAATGGAAAGCTGATGGCTTTAAAAGCAGAATTGTGAGGCTTGTGTTTTTGTTGAAGCACTTGTATTCAGTAAAAAAGTCAGTCACTTCAGCTATAAAGTTGTCTGAATTGTTCTTTTGAGATGGCACTATTTGGTGCAAGAACTCCTGGTGTTACTGATGCAGTTCTTGGTATTACAGTGGTATTGCAGTTTTTTATTCTTCTCAGTGTTATGAGTTCTAACAAAAATGGTAAGTTGTGATTTGTAAATCTCTGGCTATTGGGGTCAGGTACGCCTGTGCTCCAGCACACATCTGCTGAAAAGTGACCCGACCCGTCCCGTCCTGCCCCCCTTCATCCCCCTCACACGCACCCTGCCAGTGTTTCATTAAAGGATGGGTGTAGAGATGGTTCTGCTCTTTAATGAGCACTGCGGGATTGGATCCAGACCCGCCAAGCTGCCAGAAACAGGATGGCTGTCAGCCTCCTTCTACTGTTCATAAAACAAGGGGCGCGCACACAGACACACAGACGCACACGCTCAACCGCACACATGTGGGCCTCGATTTCCTTCGGCGAGGTAATGGGCGACCCATCTCTTCAATGAAGATATATCCTTCATCAGAATGATGCTGGACCTTTAAGACACGGGCCGCTATATGGGCCCACTGGCTCTCACATCTGGCTCTCATCAGCAGCAGACGTCAGGTTTTTTGGGTGAGGGGATTTGGGAGGGGAAGTCGGGACGGAGCGGGGGGGTGCATTGGTATTGACTTGATTCAATTACTCGCACCACTGTGAGGAAACTGTACCTCAAGGGAAGAGAGGAAAGGAAACGCATCACTGCCCTTACACTGCGCTACGAGGAAGCCAAATTATTAGCATAACGTCTGCTGACTTTATCACTTTGGCCAAAAAAAGAAAAAAAAAATCCAATAATTGGCTCCCTCATTTCACACCTCCACCAAAAAGATGACATTTACATTTTAATAGTGTCGGACTGATAAAGGTAAAGGGTCAAATAAATATGTGTGGTGATCGGATTTCATTTTTTATGTCACAGCCTGAGGTAAACTCACCTTTAACGGCTTGATGACTTCTTTCTATTCTTTTTTGGAAAGGGTGGTGAATTGTTTGGCAGATGTTCATAAACATTTTCTAAACTAACAGCATCTCCTAAACTAAAACTCCCAATGCATGTAAAAATTCACGCAATCCGTAGAAAAGGGTTTGTAATAGGAACAAGGCATTTCCCTTTCAGAGATGTCTGTACTTCTCACAAAGACTATTTCTGTACACTGTTTTGCTGGCGCTTGAACACACTTTCCTGTTTATCCCAACAAATGGCCAAGCAAAGCAATACAGGGTGACATTTATCATACAGAGGAAAAAATGTGTCCTGGTAAATGTGTCTGTTTCAAAAGAAAAGGCTGTTGCCAGGACTTTACCATAAAACATTTCAGTAGCAACATTTACTGTATTTTTTTTTTTACAGATTTAACCTAAATCTACAGCTAAATCTAGTGTTTTATTGTAGCATTTTTACAGACTTTTACATTAAAATTATTATTATTATTATTATTAATTTATTTATTTTTTGATCAAGCTATCATTTATGAGTATAGTCTAGTCGTTAAAATTTGTGGGGAAAAAAATTAGAAATGTTTCTGCCAGTAACATTTAATAACTGGAATTCAGATTCGAGATCGACCTCAGATCCGGGTCACGGCACCAGATTTCTGTATGTGAAGCTATGAGAATGTGACGCTCCTGTCGATGTGTTCAGTATGCTTACAGCTTATTTCACTGTGTCTGATTTCCGTCTATCACTCTATCAGAGTCCCGGCAGCTGCAGGGGCTGCTGGGATACGCAAGATATATATCTAACACAGATGTATCAGTTCATTTAATGCTGCCGTCTGCTACTGTTCTCTCAGAAGCACATGTACTGTAAATCTCGGTAATATCTGTCAGGCTCATCGCAACGTTCTCACATATCTCATTTTACTGGCATCTGAATGAGTTACACGTGTTGGAGCGGCCGCACTAACACCATGCTAGTATAAATAATGCATTCCTGCATCAGATGCAAACATGCAGCCCTATACAGCAATTCCCCAGTCACTGACTCTGTGTGTGTGTGTGTGTGTGTGTGTGTAATCTCTCCTTCCAGACCACAAACCAAATGACTCTGCCTGCAGTTTGAATTGGAATCAATTCACTAGTTTGCAGACGTACATTATTGTGGTTAAAGGGTTAACAAAACCTTCAGTGACCCCCCTGCTCAAAACTCCCTCCCTCTCCCTGCCCTGTACACGTCCTCCTTCCCCAAACTAAGAAGAACCATCTAGAGTTAACCACAAATTTGGACTGCGGCTAACGGCACTGATATCACAACAAAATTGCTGAACGTGAACAAGTATACCTCGATTCGAGATATTAAACACGGCAAAATCGAGTAGAACGCGGGGAGTCCGAAGCTACTTTTGCAGACATGTAGACGAGGAAAAAGATGGGGAAATAAAGCTGATTTGGCATGGACAGTGTGTGCCGCAGAGAAACGGTGAAATGTCAGCGGGTTTGCTGTTGAGGCGAGAGCTGATAAAATAGAGGTTCTATTATGCGAGGGAGCAGAAATTCACATGGCTTTCTCACGCCTCTCAATCTCCCTCACACCGAAACAGACCTGCATCTCGCAATATAATACTACTCTTGCACAGACAGAGACAGAGAAAAAAAATCCAGCAACGATTTAAACTCTCAATTTCCTCTTTCGTTAAAGAGCATTTGTAACCTTCACTTTGCGTGTGGGCTGAGCATGAAGGTATCAGTGCAACCAGTCATTCCTTCACAGCATTTTTGACATAAATCTCTGCAGCGATTGTCACAATTAATTAAAAAATAAAAATAAAAAAAGTCTGAACCAAAAGGAAAAGCACATTTATAAAAATGATGGGAATGAATGAATGAATAAGAGTGAGAAAATAAAAGCGAGATGAAGTTAGTCCTTGGATTTTACAAATATTCATATCTCTAAATATTAAGGCTAGCATTCATTATTGGGGGAAAAATTAATATATGATTTCATTTTAATAAAACAATACATATTAAATCAATAAAATAATGGGACTAAATACTGTAAATTATTTAGAGTAATAAAGAATAGAAAGTACATTAAATAATGCATAAATAAACACACAAAAAATATGCTTCAATCAATCACTCAATAGAGTGAGAATTTTGTTGAAGTGAGCACCTGCATTTTACAAATATTCTCTAAATAGTAAGGCCAGTATTTATTATTAGGATCAAAAATGTCATAGGCCTACTGTTTTTCTGATTCCACAAAAAATACCAAATATTAAATCAACAAAAATAACGGTAATAACTAAAAATAAAACATCAATAAAATAGACAATAAAGATTTTAAATAATAGAAAGTACACAAAGTAATACATAAATACACTTTGCTACAAGCAAACAATAAACAAATAAATAAATAAAAAAGAGTGAGAATATTTATGAAATTAGTCCTTAGATTTTAAAAATATTATTTTTTTAATATGTTAAAAACAAAAACAAATATTCACATGTTTCTGAATATTATTTCATTTTAGTTAAATAATAAATATTAAACCAACAAAAAGAAGGACCATATGGGCTATAAGTTGTCCTAGGATTGTTTATAGTTGTTTAAAAGCAAACAAACAAACAAACAAACAAACAAATAAATAAATAAATAAACAAATAAACAAATAAATAAATAAATACACAGGGATTTGTGGAGAAATTAACAGCTCAGAGACATGCATTCCTCAATGCTATTCTTCCAATAATGCTCCACTGTTCTTATTTGAAGAATACTCGCATAATATGAAGAGAAGAAGAGCATCTCTTGAAGCGAGCGCAGGCTGTCTGAGTTGTAAGGCAGCTTCACTGAGTTCAGAAAGTGTTGAATGGTAGCTAAGGGGGGCTAATTTGTAAGAGCCACATTCACTGTATCGTTTTCAGGGCGCAGCGGGGGAAAGCCAAACATTCAGCAGTTGTCTAAACAGATTTGAAGCGTAACACTACTTAGACACGCAAGTTTTATCCAAAACATCCTCTGTTACATCTCTGTCATTGTTCCAGAGAGCGTTCGCTGGCCTGTTGTAGCTGTTTGTTTTTGGTATCTGAATTTGTTGGGATACTGTAAGTCCATTACAGACATTCAGCACGAAAATATGATACATCACAGTGCACGACTGAATCCGGCGCTGATGGTTCATTCAACACCGCAGAAAAAACAGAGGGGAGATGTGCTTTGTTTACTTGCACTGCAGAACTGCATATTTGTTTTTATGGCACATTGCTTTAGTATAGTGCTTGTTTTATACTGTAAAAGTCATAGTGGTTCAGTCCCCATGACGAATCCAGCACACACACACTGGGCTTTGGCAATAGAGGGCGCCTGTGCACAGCATGATTTCCTGCAGCAGAGCGGCTGCCTTTCACAACACACACACACACACACACACACACACACAATAACACTCAATACAGGCCAAAAATTCAAAGCATTAAGTCCCCAAACTCAATGAAATTCACAAATAAACCCAACTGAACATCCAAGAGTCAGAACCTTCAGCTGGAGCGCCAGAACTGTGCTTAGTCGAGCCGTAAGCATCACATTTGAAAGTGATGTCAAAACGTGACGGCACGATGACTTTTCACCTCCGCGGATGCAAGTAAACAGCAGCGATGGAGGCCGGAGCGAACAAGGGGTTTAGGGTTTCGTCCTCCCTTCACTGTGACGTTTGTTTATAGTGTTGTTGCTGTCTAACGCAATGTAAACTGTTAAGGGGGCTTGGGACGAGAGCTCACCTTCCCCGTCTTGCCTTGCTGTGCCTTATCATAATACACAAACTAATTGTAGCCTCCTGCAATTGTTTGAAACACGGCCGCTTCGCTTTCCTTTTTTTCCCCTCAGTGAGCGAGGAAATTGTGTTTTTTTAGTTTTTTTTTAAACAATATGCAGCTCTGGAGGAGAGTCGACGGGAGGGAGGTCCCAGCGCCTTTCACCATGTCTCCGTAGCAACACAAACAGACCTTTCCTCCCGGTGAGACCACAGGAAGTGGAGAGAGAATGGCCCCGAGTGCTGTGAACATACAGATTCTTCAGCACATGTCAACCTGCTGGGTCCTGACCCCAGATCAGCTACCAGAGACCCCCGCACACCAAGGCTTCAGAATATATGCTAGACATTCGTTTTTAAATATTCTAGTGTTAGAATGTAGCCTGTTCGTCGTTGGACACTGTTGAGGAAATAACTGGGAAAGACATATGTATTGCTCTACATGCAATTTATTGAACTTTTTTTTTTTTTTTTATGAAATATTGCCAAATATGAGAAAGTTACCAATGTACTTGGCAAAATAATTCTTAGGACATAAAATTAACGATGTTTCAGCTATGATTAATATTCACCCTATGTATTATAAAAAAAAAAATACAAAAAAAATACAAATACAAATTCAATATTTTATGCAATATTTCCAAATACAAATATTGAAACTTCGAAGAAACTTTATCATTGCACTTACCAAAATAATTTTTTTAGGACATCAAATTTACCATGGTTCTTTTACATAGGTCAAGTTGCACCCTATATATTATTTAATGCATTACTAAAAACCAACAAACCAAAACAAGCAATGGCATTCACAACAAAAACCAAAAAACAACACAACTGAATGTTGTTTCCCAGTTTCTTCTGCAATCACGATTCAAATTATTAGTGCAGAGCATGCTAAATAGCATGCGAATTACTGCCAGATATGGGGGTTAAAATTTCCCATGCTTAAATTACACCCTATATTATTTAATGTATAATATAAAACAAAACAAAACAAAAATAAAATAAAACTAAAAACAAAAACAAAACAAAACAAAACAAAACAAAACAAAACAAAACAAATGATTCATAACAAACCCCAAAAACAAACAATACAATTGAATGTTGTTTCCCGGTTTCTCCTAGCATCATGATTCAAATAATTAGTGCAATTTCCTATGCTCAAATTGCACCCTATGTATTATTTAATGCATTACTAAAAATAAACAAAAAACAATGATTGAAACAATGTTGTTTCCCAGTTTAAAATAATAAGTGCAGACTAGCATGCTGAATAGAGTTGGAACAACATCTCTATGACAGTAAGCAATATTACGTAAGGCATTTTAATGGCCTGTTCTTCCCTGTTGAGCGCATCTGAGCGCTCATATGAGGAATGGGACTCAATAGGCAGGTCATCCAGGATAACCCCCATATCCTGATTGCTCATACAACATGCCCTCTGCTACTAAACAAGGAAATGGCAGCCAGGTTAGTGTTCAAAGTCTCCTGACTTTGCATTCATTTCCATACAACTGCTTTCAAAACATTTGAAAGTCCACTGTTTTTAGAGAATGCCACTTTTGATTGTTCCTAAAAATGATATCATAACTGGAAATGTACAATGATTCTGAAACCAAACACCTGTCTATTGAGCTGCTGTGTACAGTACACTACCGTTCAAAAGTTTTTGAAGTTTCATGTGCTCACCAAGGACATATTTATTTGATCAAAAATACATCAATATTGTAAAATAACAATTTCAAATGAAAAAATGTAAATGAAATTCCTGTGAAAGCAAGGCTGATTTTTCAGCATCATTACTCCAGTCTTCAGAAATCCTTCTAATATGCTGATTTGCTGCTCAAATAAAGATTTCTGTTTATTGTCAATGTTGAAAACAGCAGTGTATTTTTTTATTTTTTAGGATCATTTGATGAATGGAAAGTTTAAAATAATGGCATTTATTTGAAATATACATTGTTGTAACAATTTAAGTATCTTTATTGTCCTTACTAAATAAAAATATTAAGTATTACGTTTTTTTTTTTCAATTAAATAAAAAAATAAAATAAAACAAATCACACCGATCCAATTTGAACAGTACTGTATATCACTGTACAACACCTGTAGAAACAAATTAACCTTTTTTTAAATTTTTTATTTAACCTGAATATAAATGGAATTTTGAGACATTTATTTATTTAGCTAGTTAGTTAGTAAGTAACTTATGTTATAAAAGCCGTAAATCACTCCAGGTTGTGCTATAGGTTGAAAACCAACTCACTTTAGTAATACATGGCCCTTATTGCTTAATTATTTGATCAAAACATTAATTACTACTAAATTTAAAGAAACGTTCTAATCGGTACATTTATTAGTCGGTAAACATGCTGACCTTTTCTAAGGGTTCAGATTTGTGATGCATTGCTGTGGATCAGAGGGGACTGGAGCTTGTAGCTGGTGTGCTTTAAGATCTTATTAGTTTCTAGCAGAAGAGCAACGGCTCCATTTGACTGGGTTTGCTGACCAGGTCAGTGGAGGCACTTTTGACTTGACTACGGGCCTCTAAGTGTGCAAGCGCTGGCAGATTCATGTGTTCCCCTGTTTTTTTGTTTATTTTTGCTCTCATCCTCTGTATCTTCTTTCTGCACACACTTTCCTGTCTCTCCCCTTCACATAGTCCATTTTCTAATAATGCTTTGAGAAGCACGCTCTTCGTTGACTGCTGCTCTTCCCTACAGCTCTGTTTGGATTGAACATTGTGTCTTTGTGTGTGTGTGTAAGTAATAGACGTCTGATACATGTTTTATTATCATGACCTCTTTGTGTGTGGATATCACATTAGAGCCATCATTCATCTTCTGTCCCATTCAGTCAATATTGCTTTAAGGCTGAATCATTTGCATGGAAGTATCACTGAAGGACTTCCTGTAGACATTTACATTTGAACACACAGTCAGAAACATTAAGAGTTAAGGAATAATTGTTCATCTCATGTTGTCCCGAACCCACACTCCTAAAAAGGAAGATTATTTATTGGCATCTATGCTTCCACCAAAAACATTTAAAATTGATGGAACCCTTTCGCTGCAAAATTAAAAAAACAACAACAAAAAAACAACAACAACAACAACAGAAATATTATGTATGTTCTTCACACTATGGGAAAAAATAAAAAAGTTTACTTAAAGGTTCTTTGGGTAACCTAAAATGGTTCTTCTTCTGTGGTTCTTCAATGAACTGAACTGAACTGAACTGAACTGAAATGAAATGAAATTAACTGAACTGAACTGAATGAATGAATGAATGAATGAATGAACTGAACTGAACGAATGAATGAATGAAATTAACTGAATGAATGAATGAATGAATGAATGAAGGAACTGAACTGAACTGAACTGAACTGAACTGAAATGAACTGAACTGAATGAAATAATTAATGAATGAATGAACTGAACTGAACTGAACTGAACGAATGAATGAACTGAACTGAACTGAACTGAACTGAACTGAACTGAACTGAATGAATGAACTGAATAAATTAATGAATGAATGAATGAATGAATGAACTGAACTGAACTGAACTGAACTGAAATGAAATGAACTGAATGAAATAATGAATGAATTAATGAATGAATGAAATGAACTGAATGAATGAATGAATGAATGAATGAATGAATGAATGAACTGAACTGAACTGAAATGAACTGAACAAAATAAAAATGAATGAATGAATGAATGAACTGAACTGAACTGAAATGAACTGAACTGAATGAAATAATTAATGAATGAATGAACTGAACTGAACTGAACTGAACGAATGAATGAAATGAACTGAATGAATGAATGAATGAATTAATTAATTAATTAATTAATGAACTGAACTGAAATGAACTGAATGAAATAATGAATGAATTAATGAATGAACTGAACTGAACTGAACAAACGAATGAATGAAATGAACTGAATGAATGAATGAACTGAACTGAACTGAACTGAAATGAACTGAATGAAATAATGAATGAATGAATGAATGAACTGAACTGAACTGATCGAATGAATGAAATGAAAGAATGAATGAATGAATGAATTAATTAATTAATTAATGAATGAATGAACTGAACTGAAATGAACTGAATGAAATAATGAATGAATTAATGAATGAATGAACTGAACTGAACTGAACTGAACGAATGAATGAAATGAACTGAATTAATGAATGAATGAACGAACGAAGGAACAAATGAACGAATGAATGAATGAATTAATTAATAAAATAAAATAAAATAAATTTAAAAGATGAGGATATTGGGCCCTGAGAGCCAAAGCAGTTTTGTCAGCAATTTTTTAAAAATAAATAAATGGTAATATCAGATGTTTTATATTTTAAACAATGTATATACTAATCAAAATACTCTTATAACGAGCAGAAAACAAATTTAACTAGTCCCAAAGTTTCAAAGTTTTTATTGTCATCGACAATTGTTTTTTCTTTCATTTATAGCATTGTTTACTATGAAATGCACTTAACATGCTGATTAATATGGCTAAATGCTAGACGCAAAATAATCTCACGTCACAAACCTGGTGTTTTAGGAGTGCATATGTGTTTTTTGTTTTGTTTTGTTTTTATTTGTTATGGAACATTTTGTATGTAAAAATACCCCAAAAATTTAAAGACTTTTCTTGCTTCAATGATACATTATATATGTTTGCCCAAACAAACACAAACACATCCTGCTGTACGAGAGGTGAGTACACTCATACGCTTCGCCGCTGGCCCTCAGAGCGGCGCATGGCAGTTTATGGGGTACGAGAGTCCGCCCCAGGGCAGACCTGATGTCCAAGAGCGGGACACTTTGATGAATAGCCAGTTTATTGTGCTGTCAAGCTCTGCGTGTCTGTTGGGAAATTGCGGCGGCCGGGACAACCCAGCTGATTGCCAAACCTGCGGCCTTGCTGATGATCAATCAACCTGATTGGCTATGGCAAATATGCTTACCAATAGAGAAGAGAAAAATAGATTACAGCACCGCATGGGGGTCTGGAAGGGGGGGTCAGGGTCAAACAAATGAAACATGAATGAATGAGAGAGGTCAGAGTATACTGACAGAAGAAAGAATGGCTAATATCTCACTCCAGCGCAAACACACGGACGTATACACAGCAGCAGGAAGCGTTCTCAGGGTTTGTGAGCAAAGACTACATAACCAACGTGCAAACATTTAATCATTGAGTTTAGGAATAGGCTGCCCTTTTTGGACAGAGTTATTATGAATGTGTGTATGTGTTTGGCAGTCGTTTAACCATCTTTCTGATCAACATGTTTGACACAGAGGTCATCTTTAATACACTTTGATCTGGTGTCCAGCCGAGCGCGCTCCACCAAGCGCATCTTGCTTTGGGGCGGCCGACATGATGTGCGCACTATCAAATTGGCCTTTGATAGCCATTCTCTCTTCATTTTCTCCAGCCCTGGGGGGACAGGAAGGGGAGAAGGGCTCATTTTTTATCACTAACCACATTGTCTACGAAGGCGCTTAAAATAGTTTCCATGAGATCATCACACACGGAAAAGGGGCAAGTTGTCACATTATTGATTTCAGTGAATATTTCTCATTTGTTTTTACATATATTTTTTGAAAGTTTACTTTAGCACACTTTAAGGTCTTACTACAAAAAACGCTATTGAACTAGTGTTGTCGCAATGTAGTAAATTGTCAACAGAAAGGTAACACTGTATTGTACAAAATGAATTAATATACAATATTTAAAGCATGTGACTTTCCCCAACCTGAAAGTTATCAAAATTATTTAACACAGTTTAAACTTTTAGTTCAAATCTACACAATTTGGGTCAGTAGGAGTTTTATGCTTAGGAGCTTATGCTCATCGCGGCTGCATTTATTTGATCGAACATACAATAAAAACATCTCTCGCTCTGAAGTTGAGAGCAAAGATATATAATTTCTCCAAACACAAGAGATGGAATCAAAGTCCATTTCTCCATTCTCTCCCCCGTCTCTGCCGTCAATCATCTCGCAGTGAGCGACGCGTGGAAGTGGCGGGCCGAGGAAGCCATGCAGTGCATCCCTGGAGTTTTATATATTCCGGGAAAAGATGCAGACGCCACACGGCCCTCATTAACAACGATCCACCCCGACCTCTCAGGCAGGTGCTACTGTAATTAACTATTGTTTGACTATCAAAAAGTCGGCCGCTGATTAAATGCACTATAAATGCACTTTCTGGGCCGCCGTAATTTCAGAGGCAGCGTGCGCATGCTGGGACCCTTTCAGCTCGGCCCCTGCCTCCAGCACGAGCTAAGAGCCTGTTGCCAGCGGTAATCAAAACTCACATGTACAGAAAAGCTTCCCGCGCTTCGGCTCAAGCAGCGCGCCTTCCATTACAAACGTGTTACTTTATGAAATCCGAGGAAAAACGTGCCTTCTCCAGGCAATTGAATGGCATCTCTTTAGTGATTAGAGCCGCAATAATGGGCACCCCTGCTATTAGGGCTCTAAGTCCATTTTATTGCTAATTCATTTATGTGCTGGTTCAGAAAATACTTGACGCAAATCACCTGCTAAGAAGTCATGTTTGTCAAGCCGCTGTTGCCATTATGGGCGAGATCTTAAATCAAATCCCACGTAATGACAAAAAGGAACGGGTGGTAAAGCAGCTTACGAGGGCCTGATAACTCCGAGAAAGCATTATTGTGATCAAAGATGAAAATTTTACCAACTAATCATCTTTTCTTGTAAATTAAGGCACTTTTACTAAGGTGTGGATATGCGGCAAATCAAGTGCTTTGAGCACCTGGAAAATCCTGTCATACATGCACAGCAAAAAAATGATGTTCTTGGTGTTTTATCATGTTTTTCAGTACAAATATCTAAACGGTCCTAAATTAAGACACATTAACTTTAGAAGCTTAATGGTATAAAAGGACAGTTCACCCCAAAATGGAAATGTCTTTCATCATTTACAAGTTGTAAATGATCTTTCTATCTATCTATCTATCTATCTATCTATCTGTCTGTCTGTCTGTCTATCTATCTATCTATCTATCTATCTACCTACCTACCTACCTACCTACCTACCTACCTATACTATCCATCCATCCATCCATCCATCCATCCATCCATCCATCCATCCATCCATCCATCCATCCATCTATCTATCTATCTATCTATCTATCTATCTATCTACCTACCTACCTACCTACCTACCTATACTATCCATCTATCCATATACTATCCATCCATCCATCCAAATTGTATTCAATTTTATTTTTTATTTCTATGGAAGTCAATGGGGACCTGCAACTGTCTGGTTACCAAAGTTCTTCAAAATATCTTCTTTTGTGTTCAAGAGAAGAAAGCAATCAGACAGGTTGATGGTGAGGAAATGATGACAGAAAGTTAATTTTCTGTGTGAACTATCCCTTTAAGATATTAAACAAGAAAAAAATATCATATCATTTTTGCAGTGTGCATTTAGTGAGACAAAAAAAAAAACACTGCATGTTACATTCATTTCACATTTGCTAAAAAGGCCTACAAATATAACATTTCTCCTTTACACACTCACACACAAAATTATACAGTAGGAAGGCCTTACAGGTGGAATTGCAGGAGCGATTTGATCAAAATAAATGGCGGTGCTTTGTCTGTATTGTGAATTATTGCACCGGGGTCTTTGTGATTTCCTGACTAATGTTCTGCATCGCATCATGTAATAGCACATTTTATATGATAATGCCTGCATTAGGGGGGTATTTGCATTTTTTCCATCTGCTTGTGTTCTGTGTCCGGTCCGTATTCCTTCATTCATTTATTTGCTCTACAGAGACAGAGAGAGGTACAGAGATTCTAAAAACCTTCAGAGGAAATCAAATGATATTTTTTTACCTATATACTTATGATGCTACGGTGCACGACTTAACCGCTGAGTCTGAAAACCCTTCATGGTCTTTATTCTCTTTTCATCATAGCTGTATAAAATGTGAATGGGCTGTTTCACAGACTGAAGGGATTATTGGGGATGAAGTGAAAGGCAGGAGACGGCCGTATTGTCCCGAGCATCTCTCCCCCCTGCCCCCTGCTCCGGCTAATCATTGTTTCTCAATCAGATAATTCCAGTGTCGAAGCCTCCTCTCGACGAGCAGTCAGTAATTAACACGACACTCTCTCCCCTCCTCACTTTAATGGCTTAATTAGGGGTGACAGCCTAACAACCTTGTTTACTCAATTGCTTTTCCTCTTTAATTATCCTAATGACTGGCGGATATTCAGACCGTCCTGTTCCTCCGCGATGCTTTATTTAATGAAGCCTGCTGTTTGTGCCACTAAACGATCTGTGTTTGTGGTGATGAAGGCAGTGATGAAGGCCTTTCGCACCCTGAGAGTCACGAGGTTATGTCACCACACGCCGTAATGTGTAACCGGCGCTGATCATTATGTCCTAATTAACAAATAGGCCGCAACTGTTCATTTGCATAACTGAATGTTTCCATCCTAGAGGCAAAATAAGCTGGGCTTTTGTCCGCGATGCTTTATTTAATGAAGCCTGCTGTTTGTGCCACTAAACGATCTGTGTTTGTGGTGATGAAGGCAGTGATGAAGGCCTTTCGCACCCTGAGAGTCACGAGGTTATGTCACCACACGCCGTAATGTGTAACCGGCGCTGATCATTATGTCCTAATTAACAAATAGGCCGCAACTGTTCATTTGCATAACTGAATGTTTCCATCCTAGAGGCAAAATAAGCTGGGCTTTTGTTTCATTAAATAAAGAACTCTTCTTTATCTGGGTCATTCCACAAAACGGGACTCACACAAAGGCATAAAAAAAAAAAATAAAAATAATTTCACATGAATAGATAATGCTAATTTTAAACTTTAAACTTTATTTTATTAATATGTTTTCTATTTCTTTCCTCATAAAGATGCCGTTTTTGGCGTAATCCCTACTTCCCCCTTCTTTGTTTGTAAATATACATGTTTTTATTGTGTAAAAACTGCTCAAGTTTATTTCCAATATATCTCTATTCACTCTATTTACAATCCTGTATGCATTTACAATACACACTCACACACACACACACACTCACACACTCACACACACACACACACACAGTATACAACTCAAACAACATCATAATGCTTTCAAGAAATTGAACTTTTCAAGGGCAAGTTAATGTCTAGTACTCTATGTATGTTTTATGTTTATCAATAGGGAACAATCTTTAAATGTCAATACTGTTATATACTGAATACTACATACAACAATAATTTTACATACTAAAAACTGATCATTGAAATTGGATATTTGTAGAAATTCCAAAGAATTCTAAGAAGCACATTGTAGTTTCACTACCTTGAGCATGGTAAAACATCCCTGGAGGCTTATATTTATTAAAATGTGGCTTTATTTTGCTTGAAATGCACTTAACTGCAATGCTCATCTGACAGAATGTTTAAAATCTTACAAAGTTACTAAAAAGCATGCTAACACACTGGAAAGGCTCCCTTTTTAAACAAAGACCCACCAAAAAAAAGACATAATAGCTTTTTTTTTTGGATCAAATAAACAGCTTTCTTGTGGAAACAAACTGTTGGAATCAGTTCATCTGAGTCAGACCGGGCAATAGCGGCTTTCTTTCTCAATGCCCTCCTGCTCAGGCCTTCTTTGTGGGATTGTGCCCGCCACTTTCTACATGTATAATTAATGATAAATCTCCAAAGCCTAAGCGCTTGATTGATGGATGGAAAATGGATGTTCCAAGCACCTATTGTTTCAGGGCTCAGGATTAGGTGGAGTTATTTAACAGTTCATTTGAGCGGCTGAGGTCTGTGGAGCGGCTCTGCGGTGCCAGGCGGGACCAGAGAGCTCGCGGTGGGGTAATGCACCATAATAAAGATTAAACCCTCAAAGCCCAAATGCTGAGGAGGGGGGTGGATCCCTGTTTTATTAACATATCTGAATCAGGGTGCGAATTGCGAATTGCGAAAGCTTACCGGTTGCTGAACTTTAAACCTCCCCATGTTCTTATTGACTAATTCCATCCACACGGCCTTTGTTTTTATGTTGCGTTATTCCCCCGAACAATGGGCTGCTTTTATTCAGTAACTGGATTTTTACAAATTTCTGGGAAAGCATGAAAAATATGAAAAGCACCATGCCATGGAGTGAAATTGTGCTATTGATGTGGTACAATTCATAAAGTGAATTTTATGAAAGGCTTGCTTTTGGATATTAACTTTAAATAATTAACGATTAACAGGATTTTAAGACTAGTTACAGATTCCTTCACTCTCAAAAAAATAAGGTTCTCCAAAATTTCCTTGTAGCACTTTTACAACATTTTTATTTTTTTCAAAAATTAACCATTTTCTTATATTGTAAAAAAGTGGTGACATGCAATAATTACCTTATTTCTTCCCAATTTTACCCATGAAAAATGTGTTTTGTTGGTATAAATTGATGTATATCACTGTAAAATAAATAAATGAAATAAAATAAAAAAATCCACCCACTTCAACACAAAAACTTTAGTTTAGTTGCTGCCTTACATTTTTAAGAATAATCAAATTGGCTCAAATCATTTCAACTTACAGTATATTAAACTGACAAAAATAATACTGTATAACTTATAAATAAAAAAAATGAAATTGGTTCAATTAGTTTGAGAATTTAAAGTATTGGAAATACACACTGACATGACAAATATTTATTTATTTATTTATTTGTTTTTTACAGTGTAAGTTGATTCAGTGATGTTAAAAAGAAACATTGACTAATATATATATATATATATATATATATATATATGTGTGTGTGTGTGTGTGTGTGTGTGTGTGTACACTAAGAGTGTTCTCGACAAACTCTCAAAAAGTTGATTTTCAATAATATGCATATACTGTAGCATTTAAACCAGAAAAAAAAAACTTTAGAAGAATATGATACATTTTTTGTGGTACTTGATTACTTTCATTAATAATTAATCTATTATTATTATTATTATTATTATAACTTTTATTGCTGTTGTTAAAATACTAATTTGGGATTTAGAATTGAACACTGACTAACCATTTATTAACCAGTTAAGTGACACTCTGAAACACAGGCTTTAATGGTTGCGGATGTGTGTGTGAAGTTTGGCTCATTGATAACAGAGAACCTGTGAAAAATCAAGGGCTCAGGCTGCGAGTGACCCTGAGTTGTTCCCACTGCTACACAATCTCTCCCATGTGTGCCACAGCTTCCACCCGCACATCCACACACATCTGGATTCCTCTAGAACAACACTCAGCTTCAAGAGGGATTTATCTGCTCACGTGTGCGGTCCAACAAAACAGACACATCACACACTGCTAATGGAAAACAGGACAAACACATACAGCTCCTCCTGACAACAATTACACATTTCTGTCAACAGTTTCCCTGTCAACAACCATTTAAAGCTGCAAAATCACATCTGAATAATATGACATATTATAAGTAAAATGTAATTAATGGTTCATAAAACATTTTATTAAAGTAGACATTTCCAGTTCTGCACACTGATGCATTAATGCAAAGTTCCAGTCGTGCTAAAATTCATCATGTATTAACAATTATGGTGTGCAACACCTGTGCATATCACTGCACATCACCCATAGACCGCAACTATTAACCTGCTGGAAGGATGATATTTAACCTTATAAAGCCTCATATTTAAAGCATCTAATTTGAGATGCAACTTTCTAATGATCAACATGATCAAAACTTTGTTCTAAATCTTAATCTAAATTACACAATCTATGCCGTCTGCTGATGATTGATTAGCAAGTAAAAGGTATTTTAGTATAATTGTAAAAACATCCCCCTTCATGTTGTGGTTCACACGGCTGTGAAATCTTAACCGATTTTTATATTTTTAATCATATTTGAAGATCAACAAATTAGATTTGCTTGATTATCAATTCTTTTTTTTTTTTTTTTTTTCGAAAGTGTTAAAATATGTGTATCAAAAGATGAGAAATGTTTATTTGTTCATTTCTCAATTATCAGTGCACACAATAGAAACTACAGAGCATCGATCGCAAAACTAAGCATTTAAATATCATCTTACTAAAACATGTACTGTAACTGGTTGAGTGACAGTAGATATTTATATGCATTTTATGTATAAGTAGTCTGAAATGCTGTTATAAAGATCTCATTAATTTACTTTACAAACAGAATTTCATCTTGCTTTTTGGCTAAATAAAGATCAGCAATTGCAATGAACTGAATAAAATTGAGTTGTTTTTTTTTATTATAAATTTTGCATAAAGGTTTAATAGAGTGTTCTATTATAAAAACCACAGCAACTATTATTTCTATTATTTCATGTCAGGTTTATGGAGCTAATGAATTTGTTTAATAAAACAATGTTTTAATGCAAAATTGTGTCCTTAATGTTGTTATTATGTAATAAATGTTGTAAGGCACTCAATACCACATTGTAGGGGTTGCATCATACTGTACTACTTTATTGTCTAATAGTACTGTACTGTAGCTCTGCACTACACAAAATCCAGTACAAATGACATTGCATTATTTTCCTTGAGGATTCATCGGGTGCGTAATCATACTTCAGTTCTGTTTGCCCTCATTTCGGAGTAAAGAGAAGATCAATAGCATCATAACCCTCATTTCCAGATAATAGCAGTTCATCATGATTAGTATTTCTTTGCAAATATAGCTAGGAAGCTTTCGCAGATTCTTTGGCAAACAAAAGGTTCGTGAAAGCGCATGATCAGCGCTGGAGTCCGGCCTCCGCAGTGCACTCTCAGGTCAGCCATCCTGAACGCTATAGCGCCGTAGCATTTATCACATGATCTCCTAAACAAACCAGGGATTTGGGCTCTTTTCTGAGGTGACGGGCACCACAATAGGATGAGAAACGAGCTGTTTGTGAACCTCAGCTCGATCTGCTTTTGAAAGGGATTTTGCAAGACGGCGGAGTGGTGAGCATGCAAGCGACAACACAATTCAAAGAGATAAGAGTGATTCAAAAACACCATTTATCAAGGAATACTGACACGGCTAAGAAATGAGGTCAGTTAAATAGAATGGCATCTGAAAGCAGCTAAAGTCGGTCACTGGGATTGTAAGAGCTGGAACATTTCCAGCATGCCAAAATGAGATTCAGACAACATGCTAACTTGTGTAGCAGCTTTGCTATGCTATCAAAACATCAAAACACATCCTACTCACACAGAAATACACTGTTAGAATTACATCCAAACTACTCATGAATAAAACCTGCTACAATGGAGCGTTCAATCAATAAAGTGACACTTTTAAGCAGGAAATACTTGTGTCAGACAGAAATATGGCCTTAAACTAAGAAACAATTGATATTAATCAACAACAGGCAGGTCCCATATCTTTTTTATATTATTATTTTTTTTTGTATGTTCTGTTACATGCTTGCAAACTGTGTTTGTGCTATCTCTCTTTCAAATAAATGCCATTTGGTTTGATATTTCGTTACATAATGCACTGACATTTTAGGAGTTCATTGTTCAAATAGTTTTGGGGCCACTGCACACATAGTTCCAGTCCAGGGCCTGGGGACACGGCTGTCCCTGCTTGGAGACAGCAAAAACAAATGCGTCCCCCGTACGGAAAGAGCATGAGAGGGTCTCAGACCACCATTACCACAAGGGCACCCCAAACCTATACCGTCTTTAGAAAGGGTTTCCATGTCAACAGCAGCCCGGTTGCATGTTATTATATTCACTCAGACTTCATTCACACAACTGAATTAATGAACACCCACTCAGAGAAATAGAAGAGGACTTTGCGTAAAGACAAAGCGAGCCACTTTATCCAGTCTTTGTTCGCAGACAGTTGAGGAAAGTTCCCTTCAGACATCATAGAGAGAAACTAGAGTGATGCCGTTTTAAACAGTTAATATACTGCTCATTCAGCAGCCTTCTATTTGCTCTGCGTCCCTCTTCACTCGCTCCCACTTGAATTCCAGCACAGCCGAGAGGAGCTGCGCCGTCACAGACCGGCTTCTGTCCACAATGGATCATTCCATCCTCAATCACTGATCGTGCTCTTTCACACACACACATTTTACTTTTCACACTGTATCCGAGGCTCTAGTCCTGCGGACGCTGGGAAGATCAGGGATAATGACAGCATTCTGCTCTGGAAAGGACAATTCCCACAGATGTGGCAGAAAGAGACATTTGTGTTCTGTTCTTGTCAAAGAGGAGCGATAGTATGACAGGAGAGGCCAGATAAAAAATGTCTTGAATCCGCCCTCACAAACAACCATCACATATTTCTGTGGTTTCATGTACGGTTATCTATGCGTGTGTGTGTGTGTGTGTGTGCGCTCTTCGAAGACGAAAAGCCGTAAATTGACAGTCAAAAGACAATGGGCCTCATTCATGAAACACGAGGAGAACTAATTTTTGTGTAAATCATTCGGAAAGTCGTTCTGACGTAAATTTTCGGATTCATGAAAATGTTCGTATTTTGAAAATGTTAGTTGGTACGAAAGAAATTTACACCTGCTCCCTACCACGTGTAAATGGTGCATAAACCATTCAAATGTTCTGTATTCTTTTAGACAAACTGATGACACTGCATTTTTATGCACTATGTATTATAATGATATTTAACAAGTTCATTTGCCCTGTCTTTGTTTTTTACTCTTTAACTTTGGGTAAAACGCAGTGCTCGTCACTGTCCCTTTTTACACAGCCGTCCAATCACAGTGGAGGAGGGGCGGGACAAACACTACATTGACCAACCATCATACTTGTACAACACAACAAGTTAATGAAGTTAATGGAGAAGTTAATATTGCTGGTTACTGCATTTTTATATTCAGTAATATTCTTCAAAATAAGATACTCGTAACATGTTACTGCCGTGAATATTCCAAATCATAGCAAACAACGCGTCACTCCAGAAAAATGCAGTGCCTCCGAAGCTCTCTCAAGCACCACCAACTGGTCGTTTTCAGAAGAGCACCAGGCATTATGCTAAAAACGCTCTGGTGGACACACGTTAATTTATTCATTTATTGTTAGGCATATAGCCTATTAGTCTCTTATGCATTTATGCTATATAACTTGCCAAACCTGAGAATTAAAATAATTCCACACCATTCCTAGATATGTAATTTGCGTAGCTGTAATTCATAGGCGAGGAATATGCTAATTGTGAATGAGCGCGTATGCGAGCACTTTTTACAAATGATTGGAATTCATTAACATACACACATTTAACTATCAAATCTGACTTTACGAAAGTATTTGTGAATTCGTGGATTCGTAAACGACAATGGGCGTCGGGACGCAAGATTCCATCGTTTCAGCTCGTGCAGTGTGTCATAGTGGACGAAAACCGATTTCACGTCTGCGATGCTTCACGACATCACGACAGAAAGTCTAGCATGTTTAATTTTTTTTCTGTCGTCCACGACGAGTTCTGTCACATTCTGTCACCAATAGCAGCGCATAAGCTCTTTCATACACAGGTTTCAAACATGGCGAAACGAAAGAGAGATGATGGTGCTGCTAGGTGGGATTATGAGATGGAGGAAAGGTTCGTGGAGCTGTGGCAACAGTACTCCTGCCTGTATGATGTGTCATCGAGGGACTACCATGACAGAACAAAGAAAGAAAAATGCCGGCGAACTAAAGCGGAAGTGCTTCAGCAATGTTTACACTCTTGTTTTCAGAAGTCAGTCGCTAGTTCCGCCTTCTCAATGACATCACGCGCGTCGTTAAAGACGGCACGCGATGAATGGTCGGGAAGCAACGTGT
>NW_015649578.1:520299-523218 GCF_001515625.1 Sinocyclocheilus rhinocerous | reverse complement strand
ATTGGGCTAGTTTTGGGCTAGTTTTGAGTAGCAATTGGGCAGGTTTTGTTGTGAAAACCTGGCAACCCAGCACGTGAACCAATTCGGTTTGTTTGTATGCGTCAAGCAAGAGTTGAATTAAACCACTCAATTACTATGGATTAGCTTCCTTTTACGATTTCTTTCTGAAGCATCAAAATTTTGGTGGATTGGACTTTCAACGAAAGGAAAGAAATCTCTCGGGTTTCATTAAAAACATCTTCATTAACTAAAGTCTAAAGCCCTACTTGAGTTTTTACGCGTATGCGAGGTTCGTGAACAGTGACGCAAATATCGCAAATTGCGTAGAACAGCTATTTAAGTTCTGTAATTATTTAGTGAAATGCTTATTCAGTTAGAAACACATTGACTTGAATAGCCTATATTCTTTGGTAATTGATTGGATTGGAATTAGCATTCTCTTTTGTACAGTTGACTGGAAAGGAGGGGTTGAAAAAAACGTTTCATAGTTATTGCATTGTGATGATACCTTACTGTAGGTCAATTCTGATTTAATTTTCATTACAGTATGAGCTGAGCAGCTATCACACCTGAAGAAGTATCTAAACAATCATACACAATATTGTGTAGTCTGAACCCGGCATAAGAGAAAGTATCTTTCTAAATAGCATGCCACCTCAACAAGCACACACCCACACAGAGAGAAAGATTGTCAGTCAGGGGCCATTAAAACGTAAGCGAGCCAGGGGCCGAGAAGGGATATTATCATTAAGTCTTCTCCTAGTCATGCTAAAAACCACAAATATTATTTCTACACAGCCCTCCTCCCCTCATAGTGACAGAAAAGGCTAAACGTCTTTAACTTCCCCGTGTTTTCAGACCGTCTAGCGCTGGAGTGCATGACTTTCAGTTTTAATTGAACTGGCATGTTTCAGCGTGGAATCGCTTTCCCTCAAACGAGCTCCTGAAGTGACGGTGTTGTTAAACGCGTTCAGACGCAAAACCAGTTAACTGTTCTGCGCTCAAATCGCTTAGATTTGTGTTTACTAGCAGACGGAGAGACACTTGTAAAACATTTAATGTGCTTTGAAGGAGTCGTTATGAAGGGTAATTTTGCGATTGTCATTCAGATCAGACTGTGAAAAATAGCTTGTCAAGTTTTCTTGAAAAAGGAGGAAACATTTTTAATATGGACAGCAAAAGCTCTCTGTTCCTTTCCTATCGGTCCCACTGTATGTGTTTGTGTGAGTGTATTGGGTGGTCAGGACCCCTCTGCATTCTTCAGAGCGATCTGCTGCCCCTGGGGCTGCCTGGCCTGCCGTATAATTGCCCTCCGCTACAGATAGTTACCAGCCTCCCATGTCCCTCTCCTCTTCTCTTCTTCCCCCTGTTTATTCTCTCTGATTTCAGGCTCCTTTGGGTCATCATTCATCAATGGGGCCCCCCAGCCCCTGAGGACCCGACTGGGAGGCCCCTGTTACTACACCTCCATAACCAGAGGCCCTTTCTGATGGAGGCGCATTATACGGGGGGACAAGAGAGCATGAAAATGCAACACGAGGCAGGGGGTGAATGCAGTGATTATTATATCCTGATAATCATTTCAAACTAATTATCATGATAATCAATCAATCGTCACATTTGAGGCAACTCGCCTCAGGGCTGCACGATGCCCCTCCTGACCTGTAATGTATTTAGGGGCATAATCAGATGCCTTAAATTTGCAGGGTTGCTTGAGATTATATTTTTTTACAGCAGCGGATTTTCCCGGTTCAGTAAAGCTAACATTAGAGATTCATTTCCCTGCGGACAGACCTCCTTCTATTGATGTAAACGGGTACAGCAACTCTCCTTTCACTTTTCCATGAAAATGAAAGAAAAAAAAATGTAGTGCAATGCGCCACATGGCTAAATAAAGATTAAGTACAATATATATTTAGCATAAAATAAATATCATAAAGGTATTGATTTTTTTTATCCACCTCAAAAAATATCTAATACACTTTTTTCTACTATAAAAAAAAAATAAAAAAAAATAATAATAATAATTTTGTGACATTTATTTTATACCTCTAAAAATTATTTAAATAAAGATTGTTTATACATTTTAGCCTGTCAAAAGAGCCATTAATCTCTTTCCCATTAAAACATCAGCCGCCTGTTTTAGCTACATTTACAAAGCGAAATGTTTTAATATCCAGCCAGACACGCAGGCACATTGCCGGAGGCGATCTGCACACATTGATTTTCTATAATTAATCTATGTCTATGTGTACTATCATTGTCAGTTCACTGTAAGCTTACGTGTCACACACCGACACAATCACATGTGCACACTTTTGGGACAGAGTGTGGTGGATTACATCTAAAAGAGCTCAGATCAAGGCTTGTTGCCTTAGAATCTGGCTAAAGTGACATAATTATGCTGCCTACCTTTTTTAGCAACGGCCGTCATATTGGAAGCACATTTATGATGTAGGCAGTTCAGTAGGTTTTGGAACATAATGTGAATGCACTAATGTAAAAGTTTGTGTGTGTGTGCGCATGTGTGTGTGTGTGTTTGTGTGTGTGTGTGTGTGTGAGGGTCGGTGCTGGACAGATATGGATAGACTCAGATAGGCATCTCTGTTTCTGAGTATTTGTGTTGTGAAGGAGGGATAACGGGTTAAAAGCAAAGGATAAATAAATAAAAGAAGCTCTTTTTCTTTTTGTCTGTCTGTTGGGATTTGACTTAAGAAATCTTGCAGCTCTCGTAATAACAGCGGTTTTTCTGTTTGAGACGGATGCATCTCAGAGACACAGGGTGGGATGTGAGAAAAATAGATGGATGATGTTATAGATTATCTGGCACAGATGTTTTCATTACATAACCTCAGGGTTGACTCTGTCCTTACACACACACACACACGCACACACAGACACACACACACACACACACAC
>NW_015649578.1:512925-520036 GCF_001515625.1 Sinocyclocheilus rhinocerous | reverse complement strand
ACACACACACACACACGCACACACACACACACACACACACACACACACACACACACACACACACAGAAATACTGGCCGCATGTTCTCTATATCTGAGCTCACACACATAAACAGGCACAGATATTGGCTTTCATTTGCTGGCACATTAATATGTATTCACACACGGGACAGTGCATTCAGTCTATTAGTGTGGATGATGAGTGATGTGTCTATTCATAACACCTCATGCATAATTCATTATACTAATAAAGGTGCTTGGAGCTTGTCTTTTTTTAATTTGGTGCATAAAAGATTTTCCTAAAACATCACATCCCTAGTTCTGAGAGACACTGATAAGCAACACAATTTTGTTGAGAGGTCTGGTTACTGTAGTGAATCAGCTTCCTAAAATCATCACTATATTGTTTTCAAAGGTCCCTGTACAGTATGTAATTTAAGTTACATAGTGTCAAATATGCAACATTTGACACTATGTAACTTAAATTACATACTGTTCATTGGAAGCTGATGTTTACATAAAGCTAAACAGAGTTGAACCGTGTGATTCACAAACTATTCGGAAATTGGTTTGAGTGAATCATCAAGAAAGAAAGATAGAAGCATATAGATAGATAGATAGATAGATAGATACATACATAGATAGATACATAGATAGATACATAGATAGTTATTAATATTTGTGTGTGGTGATATCAGCATATCTGACGTGTCGAGAGGGGAGAACTGACATAAAATGAATCCTACCGTTTTAATACAGCTGTCTTGAGACGACGGTTCATGATCATTCAGCATTTGCTGTGAAGACAAAATGATACAGTTAATGATTAACTACTAAACATTAGTTAATGATTACTAATGACTACTGACAAATACAACATCATGTCATTTTTATGGTGTGAAATCAGCACTTCACTGAATATCCGAAAGACAGTGACTAGAAAAAAGTACAGTATGTCTTCACATATTCAGATGTTCTGATCTCACACTAAGCACAAGTGTTCGAGAACTTTTAAAAGCAGAAATGACTTGCATTTTGGTTCATTAGTAGAACTGAAGTAATATTTGAACTATAAAAGTGTCCATTTCATCCTGTTGATGTGGAACTACTTTTATAGGTTGAGGTAATCAACAGTATACCATAAATGCTCTTCATAGACATTTAGTTTAGTATGAGCCAGAATATTCTAAAGACTCTAACTAGCTGAGATTACATGTGGGCTTTGAGACATGTTGAGAAGTGAGCATTAAATGGCTAGTGAGTGATGAGTCTGTCGTCTGAATCTGCGCCACCCGCTGGGGAGTCGGCACAGCAGCGCAGGTTAAACCATCTCCTGTGATCAAATGAATGCTAAAGTTTTATCACTGACTGATGGGAGCATAAATGTATATATTTAAGCTGGACAGCCGGAGGAGATGTGGAATTAGAGGCCTTCAAGGATATTTATCTAGAGCAGGTTTTTGAGAAAGCACCCAGTGTCGCTCATATGAGAAGCCAGCTTGTTCCTGGTTTGGAGATAATGGGAACTCATATGAATCTCAGAGGCTCATTCAGCGCAGAACAGGAAGAGGCTGTGCTCTGGGATTATTGGGCCGTTTTACACTGATCTGCAGTGCCCACCCGTTTCCTGTCTCATCCTCTGAATGGAGCGTGTGTGAGCACGTGCAAAGGTTCTGCGGGATGCTAATGTTGTGTTGGATTGAACCTGTCCTGTCGTGACAGCTCATGGAGAGTTTAGCATGGCAATGTCAATGTGTTTGGTCTTGGCGGAATAGATCTGCTATGCTGCTGCAGAGCAAGTACCGAGACTTGCTACTGCCAGTACATCCATGACATGCTGCTGTGAGGTTGTAAGAAATACTGCTGCTGCACATATAACATATATGAGACAACCCTATATAAACATACATGAATCACCTCGTAGCAGATCTATACAGGTGGAGCTGGGGAAGGTGGAGGGTTTCTGAAGCATGCTGCCACTGCTACAGCAAGCACTAGCCGAGTATTTGAATGATGAGAAGCAAGCTCATTGGCTGCTGATGCAAAAATAAGTAATCAGCTGCAGCACATGAGTAATGATGTCATTATGTCAGATTGAGTTAGATTGAGTTGGCCTGCGCCATCTAGAGTTTCATGACAGAACTTTGCATTTTTCTACAGCTATTCTTCACATCAACAAAAAATGTACATTCATACATTACATATATAATTTCAAAATAATTAATAATGCCTTATTATTTTTATTATTAATATTATTGATTTTATTGATTTATTTTTGGCCTGGACAGTCTAAATGTCTTCCTATATGAACACAAATGCACATTTACATTCAATATATATTTTAGATTTTAGCTGAAATGGCACAAAACTGAAAATAAATAAACATAAAAAATAAATAAACAAACAAACAAATAAATAAATAAATACATAAATAAATAAATCTACTCAGGAGGTGAACTCTGCAGTTAAATATCTATAATGTTTTTTCTTATTATTTAAAAAAAAAAAATTATGTAATAGGGTATAACTTGCATTGTCATCTCTGTTACCAAAATTATATATAGTTAAAATAAATAAATAAATAAATAAATAAATAATCTCATTCTAAAAAAAAACAGCTTCAAGTGCGATGACCTTAAACACAATGCTGGCAATGGCAAAATAAACTGTTCAACTGTCAACCATGTTACTCTCAATCTGATTCTTTTTTGAACACAGAAAAAACATATAATACAGCATACGTCTTGATTTTGCACGTTCCATCTGTAATTATCCACGTGAATGAGGTGAATGTGATTGCAAAGGTGAGAGAGTGAGTCACTGAGGGGGGAAAAGCAAACAGAATAAGTGACTCTTTTACAGAATCCCTTCTACAGTCTGCACCGCCTTTATCAGGGTTTGATTGACAGCTCTGCAGACTGCCCAAAAACTGTGGTTCTCTAAATTAGGCTGTCAATGTATCCAAGCCGCCCGAGTGGAAGCAATTACATCACAAATACTCAAACAAGTCTACTTAAACTACTTACATCCATAATTCAATCCTGCAGCTATGTCAGAGCAGCACGTATCCAAAACAACCTTACGTTTCTGCTGTGTTCACATGACACATTTTAAACAAGAACCCCGACCCAGTATCTACATATTCCTCATTTATTTATTATGTTTTTGTTTTTTTCCCCTCATTCATGTATTTCATTTTCTGCACCGCAGCATGTGAAAGCAATAAACTCACTTATATGCACGGGCACATACCAGTGTGTGCAATCACATGAATTCATCAGCCCATGCTAAACACACACACACACACACACACACACACGAACACATAGTACAGACACACAAGTGTGTATAGTATAATTACTCGGCAGTTTGCTGCCAGACCAATGCTCTACATTTGCTTTGGGAAGCGGATGAGAGAGTTTTTCCTTTTAGAGTTCTAAGGTGTTAAAAATGTAGAATTCCATGGAAATTAATAATGTAACTAAAAAAACAGAGGCAAACGTTGTGAATTTGCAGGTGGGGTGATGAGAATGTGTGAAACAGTCTAACAGATTTGGCCCAGCACCTCTGTTTAGATTATAAAACACTACCAGGTGCTCCCAGGTAGGTCATTGGTTTCATGCCAAACATAAACATATGTATCAAATTGTGCACATCAAACCCAAAACTATGTCATACACACACTACACACACTGATGATCCCCCCCCCCTGTCTTGTGCACTTCCAGCATATTCCATTTTTTTGTCAGATGTTTGTGTATTGGAAATATATAAATACAGGTGAATGCAGTTTTCTGAATAGAACTGATTGAATTGGACAATCGGGAAAACAAGAAACAGCCTGATAGGAATACTGAGAATATATTAATGTGAATATAAATGCCCATAGGGAAAACAAAAATAAAATCAATGATCAATCAATAATCAATCAATCAATAAATAAATAAATAAATAAATACATACATACATACATACATACATACATACATAATTTAATTGAATTTAAATAATAGGGGAAAGAAAAAAGAAAAACAAAAGACCAAACTATCTGAAATTAGCTAAATCTGACAAAACCCTCCTTTATGGGACATCTGAGAAAATCATTATCAGCAAAATATAAATATAAATAAATGAACTTTTTTTTTCTTCTTCTTCTTTGGCGACAGGACAATTTGTGCCACAGATAGAGAGGCATGAGAGTGAGAACGCTTTTCCCAAACAGACGTAAAACGCACAATTGAATCTCTCACGAGCTTCTCGAAACGTTTGCTTACACAAGTTTGTCAAGGTTTCTTATGTAAATGAAAAATGCCGTGAAGCTCAAGTGATTAGCGTGTCACGCTGACAGTGCTCGAAAGTGTCCAAAAACAGAGGCACTATGCTGGAGAACTGTAAAAATAAATACGAGCAGGCCGTGCTTGATGAAAGCGCAGCCACCTGTGCGCTGATTCAACGCAAGTGTCTGAAGCAAATTAGCACCAGGGAGTAAGTGTGTGTTATTATTACCGTTAAAGCCCACCTTTGTTAGCAAGCACCATCAGGACGTCCTCTTCTCAACTTCAGCCCTGTTTATATTGACACGCAGACTGAACAAAAGAAAACAAGCTCGCTGCACACATTCTAGCAACATTTTCCAGCACAGCTGCCCTAATAGACATATGACAGACAAAGAAAACAGTGCTTCGCCTCACAGGCTGGATTTTCCTGCGCTTAGCGCGACACCCAACGCACCAAAGACAGCCTCGATCACGCCTACAACAATGCATCGTTGCCAAATGCTAATTGGACTTTGCTCTAATTGCAATTAGAGAAGATCGGTAAACCTTGGCGAGCCGACGAAGCAGTTTGTCTCCCAGCTTGACGTTGGGGGTATGAAGTAAAGCAAGCACATTTTAAGAGCTTTGCAGTGGGAAAATTTCAGAGAGCGTTGCCAAAAATAATTCCCCTCAAGTCTGGATAATGTGAGGCAATATAGCAGCGCGGCCAATAGATGGTTATGGATGTCAAAAGCCGCAAGTTTCCAAAAAGAACCAGCAGAGACCAACCTCAAGGCCTTTTGAACTGAGTGAGTGACATCCTGTTGGCTCAGTCGACCACACCAAGAAAGCCACAAAGTGAAAGTTTTGCCTCGCAGTTATTGAGAGAGTTCTCTCGTTTTGGTGAGCATGGGGAGTTTAGATATGTAAATGCGTGATTGTTATTGGTCTTGTCAATTAATGCGGAAGTGGCCGTAACTCAGTTTGCGGCGGATGAAAACCTGAATTCGAGATTTGACTGCAGAAGACTAGAGAGGTTGAAGAAACTGGGTCTATTTTGCATTCTGGACCTCATTGTTCCAGTCTGAAGCAGAACAAAACCATGATGTCAAACACAATAAAGCAGATTAATTACCGCGATCACACATGCATATCTAAACCATTCTGTTAAAGGCTGTCTAATCTCCTAAATGCAACCCAGGCTCACTGGAGAAACTTTTTCTGCAATATGATATTATGTTGCTCCTTGCAATTTACACGGCATTTTCAAATTGAACTGTCCAGTGAGTGGCGCTAAAATCATTCAATTTTTCAGAAACAGATGAACATGAATCTGGCAATGTTTTATTACGTTAGTTGTTGAACATATCATGACAGTCCAGAAAGTTCAGTGTTCAGTGAGTGGCGCTAAAATGTTAATGCTCTACCGAGTTTGAAAATAACATACCACCAACACTGTTACAGTCTTTTACCGTTAAATTCACGGTCATTTTTTACAGTGTAGCCTAAACCTAACCAATAGTGTTAGGAAAAGAAAATGTAAAATAAAATACCTTTGCCATGCTGTTTTAGCTTGCTTCTACAAGTCTTTGAGCTCTTTTGAATGTATGAGTTTGCATATCATAAAACTATGGTAAAAGGTCATTACATAGCAGTGTGGAAGGAACTGCACAAAATAAGTCTTTATTAATCAATAATCTGCCCTGTTAGCATAATATGTGTAGGAATAAAAGTCGTTGGAGTTTTACTGCCACTAGTGTTCATTTCAGCTGGAAACTGCAGTGAAATGTAGATATAGATACATTTTTGGACCACAACCCTACATAGAACAAGCAGTTTGGAAAATGTATGGATGGACTGATAGTATGCTTTTGGAGTTTTGCAAAAAAACTAAAATTAGGTAGAGGCATGTTTTTCCAATGAGCCTGTTTCCTAAATGTTTCCCAAAAATACAAAGCTCTAAGGTTGTGAAGTGGTTGTAACGACTTGTGCTCCGTCGGTTGCATGTGAATCAAAGCATGGCATAAGATTGCATGTCAGTTAGCATTTAACTTTAACAAAACAGACTGGGCCAAACGTTATTCTGGGCCTTAACCAAAATATATTCACATGGGCCTATGCTTTCACTTCACAAACCATTTTTCATCAAGGAGTTTTCATCGAAAAACTCCAAAGAAATAAAAACACTTGGGCTGTAAATACCAGGAAGTCAGCGACAATCTGATAAACCATATATCATGGGTTTAACAAGCTCATGGCTTGCAGATTTTTGTTGTTGTTGGCCAAGGCAAACATTAAGAGTGCACTGATAGTGAACGCTCCACCGTGGGTAATTAAAAATAATCGCTCCCAGCTTAGCATTGTTTGATTCTCTATTATACTCTTATCAACATCTCCTGTCCTGTCAGTGCATGTGAGAAAGACACGGCGGGCAGTGAAACGGATGACTAAAGGAATGTCAAATTCCCATTGTGCGAGCACAAAGGTGAGAAGGTAGAAAGCCACAGAAAGTGAGTTTGTTTAACACTTATCACACGGCTAGAGCTAACAGAAGTGCTGGCGTTTGGGTCGGGATGCGGTGGGTGCGGAGGGAGATAGAGGGCGAAACACAACGAACAAACACTCGAGACTTTTGTGTGGAAGGTCACGGTAACCTTTCATGAGCGATATGTATGCTTTTCGCACTGTGTGACTGCTGTTTGTCCAGCCTGATATCATGTGAGATGTGTTTCAGTTAACTTTGAAGAAGCTGTGCATTGTGTGATACGACAGAAATAACTGAAGAACAAGGAACAACCAGTGAGATAAGAGCTTTTGAATCATGTATCTGATGCAACAACAATCCCTAATATATATA
>NW_015649578.1:499652-512783 GCF_001515625.1 Sinocyclocheilus rhinocerous | reverse complement strand
TATATATATATCAAACCCTAATATTTGTCTGAAATGTAATAAAAGGGCCATATTCATGACGACATTATTCATTTAATCCTTCAGTGCAGCTCATATTAATAGAGCGATACAGATAAATGATGGTATGATCAGTAATAATCAAGGAGGAGTAAGGGACACCTCAAACGTTCCACCACTGACTGATTCCTCAACAGCCTTCCATTCGGCACAATATCAAGCAACAGCTTTTAGATTCTCAAACACAACTGACATGTGTGTGCAAATTTTAGCATAGATTTGCAGCTAGAACATATCTAATTTTATAAATGCTTTTATTTATGTTGTTGCCAGCATAATGATTGACTGTCTGAGAAGCGATACTGCTTCGTCAATACATGCAGAATGTAAAATATTGATGATCTATCATTATTGTGCCGAGTCAGACTGGGCAATGTGCTTTTGGATGAAAGTGCTTCTCTGGTGTCTGTGGAAGATCAATATGGGCTGTTAATTCAAAGCAGGAGTATAAAAATGCATATAGAAACATACTTGCATGATGAGATTATTCATCATGTGCAGTCTGAAGGCAAGCCTGAGGGAAATCGCCACATGATGACAGACACAATGAAGGAAATACCATTCCGTTTACCCCTCTAAAATAAATGCCCTCTAAATATTTGCCACAAATGCATGTTGGAGCATTGATGAATGCTTCGTCAATACATGCAGAATGTAAAATATTGATGATCTATCATTATTGTGCCGAGTCAGACTGGGCAATGTGCTTTTGGATGAAAGTGCTTCTCTGGTGTCTGTGGAAGATCAATATGGGCTGTTAATTCAAAGCAGGAGTATAAAAATGCATATAGAAACATACTTGCATGATGAGATTATTCATCATGTGCAGTCTGAAGGCAAGCCTGAGGGAAATCGCCACATGATGACAGACACAATGAAGGAAAATACCATTCCGTTTACCCCTCTAAAATAAATGCCCTCTAAATATTTGCCACAAATTCATGTTGGAGCATTGATGAAGAAACAAATGAAGTGTTCATCTGAGACGTCTGGGGAAGCACGGTGTGGTTGCATTAGCTCAGCGCTCAGGAGAACAAGTTTTCCAGTCTTCTATTTAAGTTTCACTCTTCCAGAGTTTGACATATGGAAGGAGAAAAAGGAGAGAGGTTAGGAGAAGTCACTCTGACATCCGGACTGCGGCTCTCCAAATATGAATGCGGAGGGCAGGCTGAGCCCTGCCAAACATTAAAGTCAAAAGTCTCTTGTGAGTTGCATAAGTGCATATATATGTGGGTCGAGGGGCACAAACGCCGGCTTTCTTCGCTTTGGGGTTGACGCTGGGGTCAGTCCCGTCTGACACCCTCCGGCCCAGAGAAATGCAAACTAAGTCACTTATGGGATTTCTTTACTAGATAAATTAATGGCTGATCCTGCCTGCTCACGCTACAGCTGATGTCAGAATAAGAGCTGAGCTCACATTTGAATAAGGCAAACACACTTGCTTAAAGGGCAAACTAACTTAAATACTAGAGTTTTACCCATATTTTGAATTGTGCATTGCATTTATGTTGTGTTTTAGGGTTAATTTTTTTTATTTATTTACAGATAATGTCCTGGCAGAAAATTGCCTTTTTTTTTTTTTTTTACAGTGTAGGTCCAATTTTTAATAGTCATTTTTAATAATAATCATAATCATAATAATAACAATCCTTTGAAATGACTTATTTTTCTTGAAATGACTTATTTTAATCATAAAGCCATTTGGGTGCGGAAAAAAGATTAACCAATAATATCACAGCATAACTGGTGTTATTTGAGTATATTATTTTAATGTTGTTATAGTATTTATTAATATTTTGATTATCTTGTATTTGCATATTTCCTGTAAATTCATATTTCATATAAGTTTTCATTTAATATTTATATTTAATTTCATGATTTATATTTAGATATTTATTTATATTTTACTTCATCTTTATTTCAACTATTTTTAAGCAGTTTTAGTGGTGATACTTTAAAATAAGGTTCCATTTGTTAACATTAGTTAACTACATTAGTTAACATAAACTAACAATGAAAAATACTTTCAAAACCTTTATTAATCTTAGTTAATATTGATTCCACCATTTACTAGCGCATTATTAAATTTAAAGTTGTATCTATTAATGTGAGTTAATGCACATGAGCTAACATGGATTAATAATGATCAGCTGTCTTTTTATTAACTAATGTCAACAAAGATTAATGAATACTCTTAACAATGTATTGCTCATTGTTAGTTAACGTTAGTTAACGCATTAAATATAGTTAACAAATGGAACATTATTGTAAAGTGTTACCATTTTAGAATTAGTTTTAGTTAGCATTAACATCACTGAGCTTAACATGTTCCAGTCCCATCCATTTTATTTTATTTTTTTTTTCATAATGATGAAATAAATTCTCGCCCAACGCTATTTCCAATAAAATATTGCCTTTTGTTTTAGGAAACATGTCACATTACAGAAGTTAAATGTGTTGTTTTGTGTTGTCTAAGTATTCTTTTGCATAGTGTTGTTATTGGTGGTGGCATATTAAAAGACAAAGGACAAGAAAAATGATGTTTGAGTGAGAAATGTGGGTGTGGGATCACTAAATCTGTCTCATCATAATCACAGCGAATCATTCCGCCAATCAAAACACAGATTTTATGAGCCAGCCGTTTGTGTCTAAACACACACATGCTAACCACTGTCCATTGCATCCCACATATTTGGACAATCTAATTCATTGCTACCACTGGTGGGTCATATACTATGAAATTCTGCACAGCAAATGGAAACCAACATTCTTCCAGAGACAGTGAATCTTTTTACGACTTTGCAACATGTATTTATGGACATATGATAGAATTATGACAACATGATCATTTTTGGCTGCACTACATTCTCTTGATGAAAACAGGTCAGCTTCAAGATGTGCTGTAAAAGCACGAGGGTGTTGAAGTTGAGTTTGGCATGTCTGTAGCATGGCGTGATGTGACCTTTCCTTGACATTAAAGTGAGTTGGTAAAGGAAACACACCATGAAGTCTGAAGACTTTTGTGAAGATTTAATGCTTGAGATTCTTAGACAGTTTTGAGGTTCGTACTTTATGGCTGGTTTTCCAAACTTACCAAATTACATTTACATCTGACATCTGAAGAGCTTCTTTAAACCTGCACTCTGTTTCAAAATCTAGTGTGCAGTCTACTTAGTATTTCATGGTATTACAAACATGCTTTAAAAAGGTATACAATAACATTACTGCCTTTTAAAGTCCCCATGAAATCAAAATGAAAGTTTTTTGGGTGTTAGTATCAATATGTTAGTCTTAAGGTTATCTATAAGGCAGTGTGCTCCAAAACAGTGACACAATTCGCATTTAGAAGATATAAGCATTCAAAGCTTGCAGTTCGTCACTTCCGCCAAAACGGCTCAATTATTTTTTTGACGTCACCGCACTGTGTCGCGCTAACCACCGAGCGGATCACATGCGCGAGTCGGCGCAGACCACAAAATGTATAGGAGCTATTTGAATTCTACACAGAACACTATATTTTATAACAATATGGAAGAGATTGTGGCTGGCATACCCTGTCAAATGCGACTTTACGGATCTCAATGGCTCTGAACGGCTCTAGCCCAAGCGGTGATATAAACTAATGCTATTGGCTATTTCAAAAATGCTTGATATGTCCCGCCCTGTCTTCCTGTTTCAGTTAAAATGACGTCAACACAGAGTAACGCTGCGTGTTTCTAAGCATTTCAGGGGACCTTTAAGATAAAGAAATTATGAAGAATGTACAGTACTTTGGATAAGGATAGTGCATAATTAAGTTTTTCTTTTTCCCTTTTTTAATTAAATTAAATTTAGATTATTTTAAATGTTTTTATTAATTTATTTATTAATCTCTTTTTTTACCCCCCCCCCCCCAAGTTGTGTCAATGGACCACTTTTATGAGTGACATTATGTTTTTCATCTATTCTTCTAATTCCAATTATGTGTATCAGTACATATCTCATTTCTCTTTAACTAGAGGACAACTTAAATAAAAAGTGGCACAGCTTAACCATTATATAATGAGCAATGTGCATTTTCAGTACCTTGTAATGGCCAATTATGAAAGCAGTGAGTTCATGTAATATCTGAATATCTGCTGTGAAAGTCAAAGTTTCATTATTTATAAAAGAACAGCACAATAAACAAAACAAGTCTCAACTCTATAATCAACGATATCAACCCAGGTATCAAGAACTGCTTTTGCCCATCAGTTGGAGCTGAGTGGAAAACAATTACCCCTGATGATAATTGAACCAATGCTTGAATGAGTGAATTCACCAAGAATAACACAACTCTAATAGTTATAATTGCAGGATAAGAATTTGTATCATTTTAGCTCTCCACGCTCAGGCAACACAAAACACGGCTGTGAGCGTCAAATGAACTGTGGCTAGAGAACCGTTTACCCTCCTGGCTTGAGAGGCGTCCAAATCAGATTAGTCGTCGCAATGACCACTAAAAAATTCAAAGAGTGAAATCTAAGGCTGCGGCCAAGAGATACTGTCTGGAGATACAGGGGAGGGATCACAAACAAGATATTTCCTCTACCAGTGTGGTTGATGAGGGACAAAGTTCATGTAGGCAGTGGTTTATTCATCCACTGCCAGCGATCCCAGTCGAGTCGAGGGAAACGTTTCAGTAATTTTGGACTGCTAGTCGTGATGGAAAGCCTTAATGTGAAAAAAAAAAACAAGCACGGCGAACAGTGATATAAAAAACACTGAATGTTTGAATATTTATATCCCATTAACTTCAGCATTTAAAGATGAAGTGTGTAATTTTTCCAACATTAAACTTATTGTCGCAGCAACATTGTCTCAACCAATGGCTTGAGTTTGGGGCAGGACTATCTGTTTGCCAAACCAATGACAGACAAGAACTATGTTCAGGAAGTCTCTTTGAACACAGTCAAAACAACTGCTGTGCAATTCTGTTTGGTGACACTAGTGGCGCAGTTATAACACTCTTTATTTTTATGTACGTTTGAGTCAGATGGTAAATCGACATTGCATGCGTATGGTGTAGGAATCTGAGTTTTGCCGCATTGCCTTCCAAGGTATACATAATATAATTATAACAAAGTTGTTTGAACTAAACATTTTTGTCCACTTGAGATGGTATATGAGCTAATGGTCACCAGTGAATAGATGACTTTATATAAATGCAACAGTAATAAGAACAGATGCATTAATTTCCCCAGCTTACCAACTCTTGTTTCCCACAAAGACTCTAGTCTATTTATCCTCTCTAGAGATAGCAACATTTATCACTCTAGCCACCTGTCCCCGAGTCCACCAGATCAACCCATCACCACCACAATAAACGTCAACCAACGATGATTGATGCAGCTAATGAAATTGATTAGTCTGTTCCCGCACATTGCATTCCCATGATTCACAGCGCGCTGTTTACTTTAACCAGAAAGATTAGCTGAAAGATGAGACGTCTGAGGCGTATCGCGTGATGATGGGAACATCCTTGGACACTCTTTATGGCTGGCCTTGACTCACTCGCCTTTTTTCCCTGTGGAAAAATCAATACGGAAGAGTGCTAAATGACAGCGTTTAGGGATCACTTCAAAAGGCTTGTCAATTGTTTTTTTCCCTAGCAAAGATCAATGCATAGTTATGATCTCTAGTGATAGAAGAGTGTTAAACTTTCTTGAAAATATGACTTCAAACATGACTTCTCCGTCCACAAATGTCTTGCTATTATTAGGAATAGTGTTGGTACGGTTTGAATGCTAGATCATTCTGCAATGAAAAAACACTTGACTCTATGCTAGGATAATATGAATCAGCAATAAACGACTCGTCCTAATCACTGTTACTTCAAAGAGTAACAGCGACTACACCCTAATATGGAGAGGACAACTTTCCTAATCTGACATCTCTAATGGGAGGTGTCGTCTGCCGCCGCCTCTCTGAGCGTGAACTTCGGCTCATCACAAATGACTTTATTAGCCGCTAGATAACGCAAAACAGCTCTATCAGAGCCCGAGTAAGGTGATTACTAGTTCATCTGTCGGGGCCAAACTTTCAGACAAATAATAAAAAATATCTAAGATGACTTGACACCGTGACCCCCTCCGAGACCATGATTGTCATTTTTCTACTATGGGTGATAGTTGTTGCTACGAACGCCGTCGGCATCCGAGTGGCGGGAATCTCGGCAGCCCCAGATGCCTCTGCTTGACCTATGGTTTATAATGGTCTCATCATCGTTTATGCTGAATGATCACTTTATGAGGGTACAAACCGTCTTAACTTCACTGGAACTTTCCATTAGTCATGTAAGTAGAGTAATGAGAAGGGAAATTGTTTGCTAAAGCAACTCCAGCCATTTTTTTTCTCTCGCTGTTTTTACATCTACACCCACATTGAACCAAAACATCAAAAAAGAGAGAGGAATGAAAATGAGGGCAATGAAATTGAAAAGGCAACACGTTGCGCATGGCTTGCTTAGCCATGTTGCTTCATGGGCCCTGAGCTTTTATGGATGTAGCCGGCGGTGGGATGCTGCGAGCTGGCAGTGCTGAGTGAGAACTCATCCATACCTCACATGAGAAAACACAAATCCAGCCTCACGCTCCCCACGACCTTGAGTTAAGTAACGATGACACACTCCTGTGGCGAGCATTAGACTTTACGGTGTGATTTGTGAAATAACAAGCGAGGAGACCAGGGGAAAATTGCAGCAAAGTTCTTCTGCCAAACGAGCAGTGTTAATATTGGACAGCGTGCGAGCAGGCTAAGGTAGGGCCAGGGGCTGATATGTCAAAGCTTGAGACCCCTCTAATGTGTCATGGTGGCACATAACTGTTGTTAAGAGCGTTATCGCTCTCGACTATCTGGAGATAAGTGGTGTAGTGCTGATGGGAGAGACAGAGGAATCTGCCTCTGCTCAATGCCAGGGCAGGGCGGCACTCGGGGGCTGGGGGAGGGAGGCAGCGGTGTGGCCACTAATGTTGTTTGGGTTTGCATCCAGACAGGAATTCTGGTTTATCGGGGCCTGGGGACCTACCAGAGTAGCCCATCCCCTCAAAGTGTCCATTATAGGAGCGATAGGGCATGAGCTCAGTGTTTCCCATGGAAGTGGCCTCACAATGTTGAGTGACATTGGGTCTCTCTCTTTCACTCACATAAATATACACTGTCTCTCTCTCTCTCTCTCTCTCTCTTGCTATGCTGTTCCTCCTAACTCTCTTCACAAGGATCTGCTCATTGGCAAAACTTGTACTTTATGAATCCAGATAGCTTCTTTAGAGAATATAGCTAGATAGATTTGTTCTCTTCTTCATCATATAGCAATATCTATATGCTGTGTAGTAGATAAATAGGATGCTAATAACATCACAGCAAGTTTGCAGCAATGTGACAGAAGTTTAGCTAAACAGCTTAACATTTTGTGCTTTGCAGCAAAATAGTGTGGCAATTGTTTCAGTCGCTTGGTTTCTATTTTTTGGTGTTGCACTGGTAGTTTTTGATAGTTTTGCTAGCGTATTAGCAGCTTGTAGTGTAGCCTACTTAACTACTTCTTTGAATGCTAACTGAGTAAGCTACAGTCTGATTATGAGTAGGCTATAGCTTGTATCTTAACAGGATACACTGTTAAGTGTAAAAAAACACTTTCTAACTAACTAAAATTACTGATCTCTAATAACTATAATAAATAATTTTGCAGCAGTGTGACAGTAGCTTAGCTAGACAATGTAACATTGTATACGTTGTTATATTATAGTGTGGCAATTGTTTTCAATCGCTTGGTTTCAATTTTTTTTTGTAGAGTTGCACTGGGTAGCATTTATAGCATATGTTAGCAGTTTGCACTGTAGTTAACAACTACTTTGAATGGTAGCTTACTATTGGCACCAGTGCGACAATAGCTTAGCTAAACAGTGTATCATTTTGTGTATTTCAGCCAAACAGTGAAGCGCCACAGCATAACAAAATGATACATCACTGTGTTTTATGTAACATTGTAAAAAAAAATTTTGTTTGTTTTTTTCAGCAGGGTACAACATTTGTTGTTGTCGTAACCATGACCGCCACAAGTGAAGAACAAAACAATCTTTTGTCAATTTCTTGGTTTCTGCACTGGGTAGTTTTGCTAGCATATGTTAGCTTGTAGTGTAGTTAGCTACTTTAAAAGGTAGCTTGATTGCAGTTTACATACTAAGTTAGTCGGCTACTGATTAGCTTGTAGCTTAACAAGCTACATTTTTATCAGTGCTTAATGAATCAGCTCACTGTTCTCAGACCTTGACTGCTAATGCATATGTTTGACCAACTAATTCCTCAAAAACTCTCAGGTCGTATTGAAGCCTGAGGGGAAAAAAGCACTGTGGACAGTTTACTGTCATTATCATATATGTTGTTGTTGTTGCTGGCAAATTTGATACTGTTATATGCTATTCTTTGTTCTATCCAAGAACAACACTCTGTCCACATGTCTGGCAGCCAAGGTTAAGAAGTCACAGTGATCTCCTGTGCTCTCCAGCCCCCCGAGGAGCTCTGGGACTCTGAGGCAGCTCCAGAAAGACAATACGCATGTTGTTACTATATGCTGCTTTTGCACAGAAGAGACTGGTGTTGTGCCCGCTGGCCTGACCCTCTTTAGAGTCACTGGGTGGCTTTTGGGGGTATGTTCAATACTGTGAAACACTGTGAAATGCCGCCTTTCATGGCACTGACATGATGAAGATTAAGACATCAAGGCCTGTCTGCCAGCAGGAAATTCACAATTCTTCTTGGGTTAATTGGAAATCCAAATGTTTTGAGGTGGAAGACAGTGGGCCAATGCAGCACGAGCGACGACAGACTACTTTTTTTTTAACATATCCAATGCTTTCAAAATGATCTCTTAAATGCTAAGGTAGAAGCATGGTCAAGAAGATACCTGGAAGCCTTTTAGCTGAACTAGTCCTTATATACTCGCCATCAGTATCAGTAAAAATGCACTCTCACAACCACACACACAAATAATCACATCAGGCCCCATGCTGGCTTGGAGCAACACACTAAAAACCAATGAATAGCTTAGTTCTCAAGTATAAAATGTTGAAACACTACGAATTGATTTCTTCTCCCTTTCTTCTATGTAATTGGCGTTGTCAAGGATTTTTTCATCCCCTTTCAGCCCGTTTTTGAAAATGAATAATGCGACAAGCCCCAGATCCAACTTTTCCGCCATGCTGTTTATTTATCTATTTATCCCCCCGCTTCGTCTTACGACACTTTGCATGAAAAGTGGCCACAGAATAGCGGTGACAGCCATGTCTAATATCTCTTTCTGCCAATTTTGGCTTCTTTCCCCTCCTCCGCACTTGATGTCTTTATATTCTCCTGAGAGTGCAGTGGGAATGAAAGGACAAGGCCTAGCCGCTGACCTCCGCGGGGGGAGAGTATTAAAAGACGGGAGCGAGAGAGAGGGCGAAGGATGGCGGGAGAGAGAAAGAGAGGGAGCAGTCTTTCCTGCTGAGAGCCAGCTATCTGGGCTGGCAGGCTAAAGCTGGCCTTCAGACGCCTTTTGTCAAACGGGTTGAGAAGAAGAGAGCCTCCTCTTCACTGGAGCTCAGACAATGCTGGGTTTGTCATCCCTGAGGAGTCTCCCGGTGAGAAAGAGAAGAGCTCGTCGTGGTCAGGGGTAGCCTTTGGGCCTTGCAGATGTTGAAATAGGGATGATTTATTAGGCCCGGTGTCCTCGGTGGCACTTGGCCACCGTCCCAGACAAGAGCACGAGAAGAAGACAACAGGGGAGATCAGCAGGCCGCTGTGGATCATTGACATCTTAATACCATGTATGGGCAAGGGAAAATTTGCTCTGCAACCGTCATGGTATTTTTGCCCTCTTTTCACTGAGAAAATAACTCAAGATTAAGGCAAAAGCGCAGAGAGGAGGGTCCTCACAAAGATCTCTTTCTATCTCTCGCCTTTCTTTCTCTTAGAAAATCTGAAAAAAATAAATAAATCTTTATTGGTGGCGCGGCGTGTCCTTTATAAACCATTAGAAATCATTGAAAAAAATTCAAGTTGCAACTGCAGTATGTCAAAATGGCTATATGTATGTCAACACCTCATGACAGCAAATTTCTCTTAGTTGCTGCCAGTAAATAAATTACTATTTATAGACTCTTTGGAGTAAAAAACTAAATCTAAATTAACTTTATTTTCTGTGTTTGATCACATACAGTAAAAGTTGTGGCACTATGCTGGGGCGATGAATGGCTGATTGGCTCCTTGGGTGTTCTGGAAGGTTTTTAGGGCATTTGTTCCTGTTATGAAATGAGTCCATCCCTAAGTCTTTATGATGTTCTGATTAATATGCTGTAAATCAATGGGATTTTTTTTCTTCTTTTTGCCAGTTTTGTCCACTATCTTATTGCTTAGAAAAGTAATAGCACATTTTCCCTTAAAAGTGACTTTATTTGAGATATTATTCATGTCTGTTGCACCAAAGTTTAATACTTGGGGTTAAAGGGTTCATTCAAACTCAGTACTTATGTGTAATTACACTGTAACAACAATACCTTCAAAAACGGTACAGTACCACATATTTTTTGCTTTCTTTAGCAAACACTACTAATGTTCATGTTTGAAGTCTGAAAGCTTGAAGAAAGACGTAGGTGGCATTGCCCGAGAAAACAAAAAAAACCCGGCTTAACCACCAGCTCCTTTTCCATTGCGAGACAGCAATGTTTTCTGGATCTAACTGTTGAACCAAACAGCCTCGCTCATTCTCCCAAAGAAACCACTTCTCAAGCACCTCTAGCAGAACCGAATGGCTTTTAATCTCAGATGTTGTTTGTCCAGTTTATGCCGGGCATTCTTAATAGACCTCAGAGGGTTAGTTAAAGAGCGAAAGTTTAGACAGCTTTCATCAAGTCGGTGGAGAAGATTGATTGGCAATGTAATTTACCCCCACCCCAATGTCCAGCCGGTAAGTGCCTAGAGGAACTGTATGTGTGTAAAAGTGAGAGTGCACAGATGAAAAGACTGATTGCTTCTCAGTGTCAGGGACAGAGGTCCATTGGTGAACAGTCGCACAATGTGGCATGTGACCGGCTGGAGTAACAGGGCTGATGGGACCCAGGGGGCGGGGGTCATCAGTCACCCGGGCCGCGTGCTTTTGTGCTGTCTCTCACGTCTGTCATCTTCCTATGCTCGCATTTTGACTGAGACTCGCATAATAACACCAACATCGACTGACGGACAAGTGTGAACTCAGACGCAGCCTTTTAAATTCAGGATCCTGTGTTTCCTGTATCAAACACCGTTCATGAGCAGGATCGTGAGTGAGGAGCTAAAGGGTTTATTTTTGATGGACAGGACACTGTGACAGCATGGAGAAATGGCGGGAAGGTAGATGGCGAGAGAGAGAAACTGTCAGGTGTGCTGGCCCAAATTATTTTCCGTTTCACTCATTCAAACCACCGACGGTGTCCGTTCAGATCTGTGCACTCTGTTGTCTGTCAAAACTTTCTGCATCAGCATAAAACCTTTCAAAAATGTTTGAGTTTTCTCCCACTAGACATGATTAAATGCTTTTTTTCCCAGGGTGGTAAAAAAAAGTGCTGTCTTTGAATAAAAAGTGGCAGCTCCATCCGGGAGCTACAGCAAAGGTTAATGACAAACAACGGACAATGAACACAGGACAAAGAGTGGCATACACGTCGCCTCTCTCTCTCTCTCTCTCTTCCCCCTCTTTTTTCTCATCCTCTCAATAGCTGTTTTTCATTTCTGTAAATGGGTCTTTCTATGAAACGGGTGCCTTTTCCAGTTTGATAAGGAGATTTTTTTTTTTTTAAATACATTACATTTTCATCAAAAACATTCCATAAGGCAAATAATATGTTTAAGGGTTCTCATGCTAAATTAATAAATTGTATTAATCTAATTAAGGTAACAGGGATGGAAGTTTAACAGATTCATTTGATGTTCAATGCTTAAGGTTGTGAAACTACAAAGCAAATGTAATGCTGATATTTATCATTTATTTTCTTTTATCAGTTGTCTAATATCTACAGTCAAGGTAACATGGTTGAAATTTTGTACAATTGATACAAAAGTATTTTTTTACACATATAATGCACACAAATGGCAATTGTAGACTGACCTAATTGTATTCTTGAAAATTATCGTCTCTTCCCATACACTAGCTGAACATGAACAGAGAGACGGATAGAGAGAGCATTGAGGGGAGCGAACAAGCGAGAGAAAGATGCAGAAATGCCTCCTCTTCTTTCTTTCTCAGTCTCATCCCTTTCATGTCGGACTCTGGGCCGTTTCTTTGCCCATGTGAATCAGAACAATGAGATGTATGAGCGTCTGAGGGGGCAGCGCACAGAATACTGGCCTTGTCCTCCAGTTGAAGCTTGACGTTGATTAATGAGAGTGCGGACATGGGCAGAATGTTGAGGAAGGCTCCGGAAGACCTCAGGGGTGTAAAGGGAGGAAGAGGGTATGGGCGGTGACGAAAAACACGGGCTGCCTCAGGAGGGGAGAGGTGAGGGCCCACGGCCTGGACACAACTCACCACTAACAGACAGAAAAGACACTTTTACTCACAGACAAATGTCCCTCAAGAGTGAAACGGTGAAAGAAGTGAAAGTGAGTAACAACCCTCGTGTGAAGAGATTTTGAGCACAAAAGTTAGGTAAAGAAAGTAATGAAACTAAAGGACTATGACTTGAAAGTATTCAACTATGACTAAACTTGCTGGTATATAGACGGATACGGTATGGTGACAAACTCTTCCTTCAAAGAACAGAAAGTTTTGAAACTTTTCTACTGTAGATTCATCTTCCACCAACTCACAGAAACTAAAATCTGAAGCCCAGTATAACAGTACCTTTGCATCCTCTCCTTTTATTTTCTGAGGCACAGCAACACTAGCCTCATTCATAGAGAACGTCTCAGGTATAGGTTCGAATGGAGGCTTACAGAGAGCTTCTAGCACCACTGCTATGTCCCATGTAGGGACACGAGATCATAACGGAGGCCTCAGCCTCAGCGCACCGCGGAGGAAACGTGTAACCAGGGGGTGTCTCCCCA
>NW_015649578.1:495116-499626 GCF_001515625.1 Sinocyclocheilus rhinocerous | reverse complement strand
ACACACATATATATATATATATATATATATATATATGTATGTATATACATACACATTATTTTTATAATCTTTTATTATTTTTTTAATGTAATAATGTTACGTATTAAAATTAAAATGTATTTATTTGTTCATTCATTCATTCTTTGTAATACATACGGTAGGCTATACATAATAAAAAAAGAAGAAAAACGAATTTCTGGCAACAGCAAGTTTTAACTGATTAATCAATAAATCAATAAATAATACATAAATAAAAAATGTCTTATTACAATTAAATGGTTTTTTTCATCATTTATTTTATTCATACATTACTACTACTACTACTACTACTACTACACACACACCACACACGTTTACTTAGCTATCTAAATGGGGACATTCCATTGGCGTAATGATTTTTATACTCTATCGCCCTACACCAACCCTACACCTAAACCTACCCCTAACAAAAAACTTTCTGCGTTTTTACAATTTTAAAAAAACTTTGTTTACTTTATTTTTATACCAGTTTTACAAATGAGGACATCTCCAAAGGGAGGTTTTTGGAGATTTTGTCAGATTTAGCTCACTTTTGGGTACAAATTTGTCCCCAAAATATGGTTAAGTAGGTACACTCACACACACACACACACACACACACACACAATAAAATGAACTGTTAATTCTCTGCCAGGACATTATCTATTAATTTTACAGACATTCCTGTTAACTCTAAAACACAATGCAAGTGCAAACTTCAAAATACAGGTAGAATACTTGTAAAAAAAAAAATCAGTACAGAAAATTCCTCTTAATGCAGTACATTGTCCCTATCTTTTACATATTTTTTTTAGAGTATATTATTTAGTTTTCTGACAAAGATATATTCTACACAAAATAAAAATGAAGCTAGCATAATTAAATAAAATGAATTTCAAACAACAACTTTTTAAAAATGTGTGATATATTCAAAGATCATTAAAATATGTTTTGAACTTTAGAACAAATATTACATCTAAACTCTTAGTTAAAATAAAACTCAATCTTCTTCACTTTGAGTAAAACTATACTGGACTTATAAGGTCATGTCTTCTTTTGCTGCATGTAAGATGCCCCATGATTTTAAAGCCATCCCCTCCTCCTGAAAGCCTGTCCTCCAGCTCTCTCTCTCTCTCTCTCTCTCTCTCTCTCCAGCCCCAGCCTGAGCCGCGCGGCTCCATTGTCTCAACTTTCATCTGTAGGTAAGCACCTCGCTAAAGCCCCAGCCACTTCAAAACACGTGACAATAGCCAGATTTCCTCCCAATTTGCTTGTGGAGAAAGAGCCCAGAAGCTTTTCAGGAGGACCTGAATAGTCTGGCTAATTCAAGCACAATCCAGGCCTGACCCCCCATTTCCCTTTTAATTCTCAGACCCTATTTAGGTGCCCCTGACTTTCCTAATTCAAGAACAATCCCTGCTGCTTTTCATAAGCCTGTGTTGCACTGAAAATATGTGAGTGTGTGTCTGTATGTGAGTGTGTGTGTGTGTGAGCGAGAGATCATAGAGCAATGCTTCTCAACCGGCGGGTTGGACCACAGGTCTATTCGGATAAAAAAAAAAAAAACTGCTGAATGCAAACAAATAGAATTCAACTAACCATAAAATAATGCATGGTTAGAATAACATAATAAATATCAACTTTAGCATTTTCCATCTATTAAGTTTAAATAACAAAGTTGAATGTTATTCTTAACTTTGAGCTATGCTCATAGTCAAACAAATCAACTGTTTAAAAAAAAAAAATGTTTTTATCAGTCTATTTCTAAATTTCTATTTCCAGGATTTGGAGAAAATTATCTGTGCTTTTATTACTTAAATATATTATATAAATATATTCATATATTATCAAACATGTTAAAGATAGACTTAAAAAAACATCTTCATTCTTTGGCATTTTTGATGTATTGTTTTTATATTATGTCCATGATAATTTTATATGTCATGCATTCTAAGCCAGTGTGTCAATCTGTCTCTTTGCAGCACCAGTCAAACTAGACACATGCCAACATGGACAGGTTGCATCCTATAAAATATGAATAAAATTGTAAAATATGACCTAGACATTAGTTACGCTTACTTGCAGTGAGAATAAACATGGTTTATGGTTTATTCTGATCACCATTTGTTTTATGATAATTATTGGCTGTTGAGAGCATAAAACCATCAAATATCAAGAGATATTTAAAAGCCTGGACTGACAATTTTGCTTTTGATTCAATGCATAATTTTAAGGACAACTTTGTTACCATAAAAAAATATTGGTACATTGTGCAAAAGTCGGAATCTTCAAGCACAACCAGCTAACACTTTTTGTTGCAGATGGAGAAAGAAAGGTACAAGCGTGTGAGTGCATATCTGCTTTCTAATTATGGCTTGCTCAATCTATTTTTCTCAGGTATTTGTATATCTCTGTTTTTCTCTCTTTGACACTTCATTGTGACCCTAATCAACCTCCCCAGAGCAGATCTCCTCCTTATGCGTGTTAATATGCTCCTCTGTAGGGCCTCTTCAGCACCTCTCACTTCCCAGGCCGCAGTATTGCTATTAGAGCAATCAAGGCCTTTCTTCGCTAGGTTAAGTGCTAAGAGTTCATAGAGAAACAGCTTTGAATTGCGTTTGAAACAGTTGGTAATCCTCGCTCCAGATATAAAGACAATTTGAAGAAACTCAAACCACAAGTGATGTTAGAGCAAAAGGAGCAGTGTGCGGGAGAGAATCATATTTTTGTCGATGTCGTTTTCAGGGTTTGGTTTTAACTAGGAAACCACAAAGCCTTTTAAATGCAGGTCAGAGGACGTGGTATGAGTTCCATTAAACAGCCAGAAGCAGATGGAGAAACCCAGACAAACCCAGAGAATTACATGAGAGGGTGAGATATTAAAGACACCAGTGTTGTGGGTAGCACATTTTAAAAAGACGACTAAAGTAATGTGTTATTTGTTCAAATCCCCTTGAGATTTATATTTTATATGTGACCCTGGACCACAAAACCATTCATAAGGGTCGATTTGAGATTTCTACATCATCTGAAAGCTGAATAAATAAGCTTTCCATTGATGCATGGTTTGTTAGGATAGGACAATATTTGGCCGAGATACAACTATTTGAAATTCTGAAATATTGAGAAAATCGCCTTTAACTTAATATCCAAATGATTTTTGGCATAAAAGAAAAATCGATAATTTTGACCTATACAATGTGTTTTTGGCTATTGCTACAAATATACCCCAGCGACTTAAGACTGCTTTTGTGCTGCAGGGTCACATATTATCTTCCTCAGACTCAACGCTCATGTGGGTTGCCAGATTGGGGACACGCAACGAGCGCAATTGACAATGGAAGACAACAAGCCTTACACTGTAAGTTTATGAGTTGATTTATCCGCCTTTTAATATTCCTTTGGTCATAGAGCTTTTAAGATGGATGCCGAGGCTCTTAGGTCGGGTAGAATCTACGATCTCTGACCCAGTTCGTTTGCTGGCTTCGATGGCTGCCATATGCTGTGTTTGTCACCATCTGGCAACCCTGGCTGTCGAAATCCTATTGTTTAAATTGACCCTTCACAAGTCCACCGACATTAATCTACTCTCCTGTCTGGTTTGTTTGTCGGACAAAATGATTTGATGTTATGATTGGTCAGATCACCTGTCAATCAAACTCCCTGCGAAGCATCAATTGGCAGTTGGTGGAAACTCACAGACCAAAACAAAAACAGACATTCCGACATGGAAAGCACATTTTAAACTGGTTGTAGCATTGCCCATAGGAAAAAAAATTTTGCTCAGTGGTTGCTTTTCCTAAGCTCAGGAGACTTAGATGAGATTCTCATATATCTCTCATTTTAGTATCAACAGCATTTCAGATGTTTCTCCTAAAATTCCTTAGGAAAAATAGAAGTAGACACAAATGAGACATGAGAAATATTTGAGAAAAAAAGAGTCAAAACTGAGAATGTGGTGGAAGAAACATAGAATATCTCTTTATTGTCTTGCTGCAATCTCTATCAAGACTCCATTATAGGAATATTTTATTGCTCAGTGGTTGCTCTTTCTAACCTCAGGAGACTTAGTGGTTATTCTCATGTATTTCTCATTTCAGTCTCAACAGTGTCTCAGATGTTTCTCCTAAAAATCTTTAGGAGAAATAAAAGTAGACACAACTGAGACATGAGAAAGTTCTGAAAGAAAGGAATCCAAAATGGCAACGGGAGAGAAACGTGTGAGAAACATGGGACATCTCTTTATTGTCTTGCTGTAATCTCTTGCAAGACTACATTATAAAAATCAGAGGTTGCTGTTGCTTTTTTATTGCAATGGGGTTTTTCACCTTTAACGGTCAGGACAGTAGGAGTAGAGACAGAAATCAGTTGGACAGGTGAGAATTGAACAGGAGCAGGAAAGTACCTTTAGCTGGGATTCGAACCCATGTTGTCTGAGGTGCAGGTGTGCTTCACATCGATGTGCTGTCCACAAGGCTATGGCTCTGACAGA
>NW_015649578.1:487048-494902 GCF_001515625.1 Sinocyclocheilus rhinocerous | reverse complement strand
TGTGCTGCCCACAAGGCTATGGCTCTGACAGAGGTTACTTTACGCTCAGGATACTAAGGGGTGATTCTCTTATATGTCTCATTGAGATATCAGCTTTGTCTTAAGATGTCTTCAGTTTTATTTTAGGAGAAACGTTAAACTTTTACTAATATTGTAAATACTAAAACTATAATTTAAATAGCATTAAACATTCCAGAATATCAAGGGTTACTAGTTGAAATTTTTTAATTTATCTTCAATGTCCAGCATTGTATAAGCCACATTTTCCAAACACACTAGAAAGGACTTACAATTGCAAGATGTTTAGTATAAGAGCAATACCTTTTTTTAACAAATGTAACACTAGTGTCCGAGTGTTTTTCTTTTGTTTTGTTTAGTATTAAAATTTTGTCTTGTACAGCCCATTTTTGCATGTATGTAAATATAGGTTATGGTTTCCTCTGTTAAATCACTGTGCAATAAAACACTTTCTACATAAAACAACTTCAAATATGACAATGCATGTATTGTCTTTGATTGAAATGGTGTAGATAAATGATATTGAAGCTAACCAGAGGGAAGAAAAAATAAAATAAAAATAGATCTCTTTACCATTTCAAACATTTCTCCTAGACAGAAATGAGGTTACCTTAAGATTGAATGGCAACTTTTGCTTGAGTCTCCTGCTTCTCAAACTTGTCTCCTGAGACAAAAACTCTAACACTCTCACAATGGTCTTCTGTAAAGCTTTAGAAGAGATCTCAACAACATCACACATTGTGCTCAGATTTTTCTCCTTAGCTAAAGACCCCTGTAATCTCTTGCAAGACTACATTATAAAAATCAGAGGTTGCTGTTGCTTTTTTATTGCAATGGGGTTTTTCACCTTTAACGGTCAGGACAGTAGGAGTAGAGACAGAAATCAGTTGGACAGGTGAGAATTGAACAGGAGCAGGAAAGTACCTTTAGCTGGGATTCAAACCCATGTTGTCTGAGGTGCAGTTGTGTCTTCACGTCAATGTGCTGCCCACAAGGTTATGGCTCTGACAGAGGTTACTCCACACTCAGGATACTAAGGGCTGATTCTCAGCTCTCACATTTGTCTCCTCTAAATTTCAGAAGTGATCTCAATAACTTTAGTGTGCACCAAGTCAAATATCAATATCTGAGCAGAATGTCTGATGTTGTTGACATCTCTTTTGAAGCTTTAAAGAAGACCATTGTGAGATTGTTAGAGTTTTTGTCTCAGGAGACAAGTTTGAGAAGCAGGAGACTCAAGCAAAAATCTCCATTAGATCTTAAAGTAACCTCATTTCTGTCTAGGAGAAATATTTGAGATGTTAAATAGATCTCACTTTTGATTTTTCTTTCCTATGGGTTATTGGGAGACTAAATAAAACCATGAATTAAGACAGTGTACATCTGGAATAAGGAGGTTTCTTCAGCCTTGCAGGTCTGTTTTGAGGATACTAGATGGGAGCTCCTAAAGACTCGAGAGCTCTCACATTTGTCTCCTCTAAATTTCAGAAGTGATCTCAATAACTTTAGTGTGCACCAAGTCAAATATCAATATCTGAGCAGAATGTCTGATGTTGTTGACATCTCTTTTGAAGCTTTAAAGAAGACCATTGTGAGATTGTTAGAGTTTTTGTCTCAGGAGACAAGTTTGAGAAGCAGGAGACTCAAGCAAAAATCTCCATTAGATCTTAAAGTAACCTCATTTCTGTCTAGGAGAAATATTTGAGATGTTAAATAGATCTCACTTTTGATTTTTCTTTCCTATGGGCGTTTTTCAGAGAAACAAGTATGTGAACTGTATTTTTATGCCTTAGTACATAACACACAGCACCTTTAAAAACTTCAGAACTGCTGATAAACAAAATTAAATCCACATTAACTTATTACATTCCATAAAATAGAATGATGTACCATGAATACTTATTTTTTATGAGTAACACAATATTGTAACGTCTCAAAGTAACATCCCCCAAAACTGAAAAGCAGAGAAAGTGCATTGAGGAAAGAAAAAGCAGATTGTTGCTTATTGTTGCCGTGTTGCTTGCCGGCCATGAGAAGATCAGCTTTCTGCAGGAGCATTCAGGAGCCGTGCATGGCCACCCTGCACGAGATACAGTGACCAGACGGAAGACTGAGAGGGTTTTATCTTGAAATGTGATGGCCGTGGCAGAGGAGACTATGAGAGGTGTGCTATGACTGTCCAACAAGCATGCAACCGTAGATTCTTAAGAACTTCACCAGGGCGTCACAAGAAACCTATAGTGTTTCACCAAATCCTTCCCATCTACGCCAGCGGGCAAATTATACAAAGGCTTTCAGGGGGAGTCAGTCTAATTAAAACAATTTGAATATGTAATCGTCAGGCCGCAATCTCGAACAAGGTTGATTTAATATCCCAAGCCAGAAATGAAATAAACGGAGAACAAAAAAGTTCAATTTGATAGATCTATACTCTTAATGTAAGTCAACAATGGGCACTTTTCACATTTTCGGGATTTGCAGAAGTGGAAGTCGTCATAGTTGGGTAATTGGGTGATTTTTGCATTCCCATTTGTTCCAATAAAAGATAATGAAAGAAAAAATTATCACAATTGTTTCCACAACTTTGCAAAAGAGGAAACGTAACAGCAGTCAGGCTTGCCGTGATAGACAGTGCTGACGGTGATACCGGTGTTAAGCCGCAACATCGATCGCAGATGATTTAGTTATTACCGGTGTTGTCACACGTCGATTAACCGGTGGGAAAATTTCCTCACCGTCACAACCCTAGCAGTCAGGGAAAAGTTACTGTCGCTTCCTCAGCCATTGAATTAAAAACACCCTCACAACTCTGTTGATATTTTTTCTAATTCAACATCAAAGTAAAGTAACACAAAGTATAGTGCTACAAATGTACATTATATATATATACATTATTACATTATTATTATATACATATATACATTAGGGCCGGTACCTACTAAAATATACCATTTAGATACTAATATGGTACTAATGTGTAACTTTAAGGTACTAATATGTACCCTACAGGGGTAAATAAGGTGCAAAGCTGTATCTTTTGAAAGGGTACCACCAGTGTTGGGGAAAGTTACGTTTAAAAGTAATGTGTTACAGTATTGCATTACTCCATAAAAAAGTAACTCCTTGCATTACTTAGTTACTTTTTATGGAAAGTAATGCATACATACATCTTTTGCATTACTTTTTGTCACCTGGGCTGGGCTTGCTTATTAGTGTTTTTTCATAACAAAAAACCCAGTAGTCATACTTTTAGCAACTGTTAAAGGCCCTTTCACACAAAAAGTGAAATTAATAAACGTCGAGCTGAAGGAAGCACCTCTGCACTTACAGCGGGTGAGCTGTCAGGGAATAAATAGGAAAACAAAGTAACTTGCATTACTTATTTGAGAAGGTCACTCAGATATTTCATTGTGAATTTAAAAATAATGTTACTTTACCAGTTACTTGAAAAAAAAGTAATCTGATTACGTAATTTGCGTTACTCATAATGTGTTACCCCCAAAACTCGTGGTACTGAGTGACGGTTTTACTACAGTGACAGTTGTTGTACCTTTTTTCTGAGAGTGTATGATAAAACCTATTAATTCAATAAAAACAAAATTACTTTATTGACTTTTGAACACTAACTAAATTGTGACTTAAATGTTCTATGCAAAATGTAGACTGTGATTCGCATATATTTAAGCATGTATTCAAATATAACTTGAATTGTTTACAAAATAAAAAAATAAAAAAAACGAATGCACATGTGCTAGATCTGTAACAAGTGTCTCAAATGCAGTCAGGTTTGTGGTTATGTTAGAACAGAGCCAGGTAGAGTTATCTGTCCGTAGCAATGAAAGGCTATACTCTACTACCTACACACTGATCTCCCTGTCCCGCTCTTGGTTGTAAACAGACTTGATTTCCCGATCTACTATCACATGGAGTCAAAACAATCCGTCTACAGCTGCTGTGCTGATTTGTTTATGGAAAGAATCAGTCGTCTTTGAATAAATCAGAGCTTCCCTGACTAAAACAATTAACAAGGTAATTTGACCATGATTATGACTCTTCTGTGTCAAAATATCAGACTTTTAAGAAATAAAGCACTTTATTTTTCTAATTAAAGCATTACAGGGCGATGTGAAACCTTATCATGGTTATTAATTTGGTTATATTATTTGTTTTATTAGTTTGTTTAAAGAGAGAATTTCAACTGCTTATTATCATGTAAAAAAAAAAAAAAACAATGTTTATAAAAATATATTTTTGATAGCTTTGTAAAAAAAAAAAAAAATAACTTTGTATATATTCATAAAATTCGGGCCCAATGTACTATGTTAATATGAAGGAATTTTCCATATTGATTTTTTTTACAAGTGTTTTACTCGTGTTTTGCATAACACATTGAATTGTGTAATGTTTTAGGGTAGGAAATGTTCGGAAATTTTAATGGAAAATGTACTGGTAACTACCTGTACATAAATATTTAATTAATTTTTACTATACAAATATTAAAATATGTAAAATTAATCTGTAAAAAATAGGGCACAATGTACTGTATTAAAGGGGTCATATGATGCGATTTCATGTTTTGTAAAAATCGACGCGTTTCAAAAAGGCGGGGCATAGAGGAGAAACAATAATGTACAGTATGTGGAAAATAATGTGTTTTTTTAACTTTAAACCGCATAAACACATTTCATTACACCAAATACACAAAATAATGTTCTTTTTAGCAGCATCATATGACCCCTTTAATATGAACGATTTGTATTTTTTTTTTTGTACAGGTGTTTTACCTGTATTTTGAATTTTGCACTTCATTGCGTTGTGTTTTAGAGTTAATTGAAATGTCCATAATTAATTTTTTATGATGTATGCTTAATTATTCACAATTGAATTGAACAAAAAATTGAAATTATTCCTGTTATTATTATTATTATTATTATTAGTAGTAGTAGTAGTAGTAGTAGTAGTAGTAGTATTAAAAACATTTGTTTTTTTCTTTGACTTGACCACCTGTTTCACTCACTACGTGCACCGACTACACTGAAAAAAAAATAAAAAATCCAAGAATGAAAAAAGCAAGCAAGCACAGGGCCACAGTAGAGCCGAAATCCTCTCTCAGGGCCGTCATGTGAAGAATTCTTCCTCTCCCCTGTCACTCCCTCCTGTTCAGCCTCTCTTCTTCTCTGTTTTTTAATAAAGCTGTTTGCTTGTCAGCTCTTTTGAGGCACGGACCCCCAGCCATGTGAAAAGTTAATCCCTGTGTGTCTGCGAGCAGACTCCATCTCCCTGGGAACCCCCTCGCTCAGGCAGACTCAAGGACGACCCTGACAAGCTTGGAGTGGGCGGCCCGGGCCTGACCAGCCACTTGAGGCTGGGCCTCTCTCAACCACTTCTACTCTATTCCTCCTTTCAGGGAGCTTTTGACGGGACAGCCTGACAGACAGTGGGATTTTGGATTTACATCTTCAAGTGCTAATCAAGTTGAAAGATGACAGTGAAGAAAAAGAGATCTTTTAATGCACCTCCTCTATACCAGCTTCCACTCTATTCTTATCTTCCCTGAGATACCACTGTGCTCAGGAGACTTCAGGATTCATGTCAATAATGAATGTGAATAAGCTAGGACAGTTGAAAGTGGAGACAGAAATGTAATTGCAGGTGCATAAACTGGTTCCAATAACTTGATCCAATGGATTTTACCATTTGATTTATGCTCTTATAGCAAGTGCTTTCCTACATTTATTTATACCTGATTTAACCCATAAAGAAAAGTCAATAACTTCTGATTTTTTTTTTTTTTGCAATGTAAAACAGTTAAGAATCTTCGGGGTATTAGTACAATAAATAAATAAATAAATAAATTCTTATCAACAATTATGCTTTGTGCTCGTGGATTAAAATATTCATCAGCCATCATTCCCTCATAAGATTTGCTGCAAAGTAAATTAATGCTACTAACTTATTTGAATAATTCTACAGAATAATGTGTGTGTGTGTGTGTGTGAATTTGAAGAGAAACAAGTTCATATTAAAATCAGTGACTTTTGATGTTTTGGTATGCAGGCAAATCTAAGCAGGGTCTGAGACATCGTTGAGATCCTCCTCTGAATGATTACTGGGATATTTGCTGTCTAGGAAAATCAACTGAGATATTATTGAGATTCCATGTGCATTTTTCTTTCCTATGGGGAAGGTCATTTGCTCTGTACCGCATGGGAGTATGAAGAGACTCAAAGCAGCTCATTATGAAGAGGGATGGGTTTTACTGACTAGCGTGGAAGAGCGCAGCCAGGGGCAGCCAGCCATCTAAATCCTCTCTTTCTCCTTCCCCCTCTCCCTCCATCCCTCCCGTTCATCCCCGTCTTACGCTCTCCCAGGCCTGAAAGCAGCAGAAATTAGTTTTGAGGGAAACAAGTGCGATTGGGTCTGAATAGGTCAAGACAGACTTTGTTCCGTCTGAGGGTTTATCTAAACTACAGCAGTGTCAGACAATGGGCCAGGGGTGGCGGACAGAAACCCAAGCTGTGAGGGCTAAATTACTGCACTGATAAGACTGAATCAGACGCTATGATGTCCAAGAGCTCAAGAGACACTGAAGAGGAGAGGAGAGACTCGCTCGATGCCACAGAAACAGAAAGATAAAACTAGACAGAAAATAGCTGTCTCAAAACCTGAGAAGCAGCCTTAACTCTTATACTACACAAATTGGGCTCCTCGCATGAAGCAACTGAAAAATTCTGTAGCTTTTTTAGCTTAGCATATTGTTAGCATGTCGCTAAACTAAAGTTTATTTTTTTTGACATGATTAGAATGTTATTTAAAAGTTATAAAAACTTCTTGTTTGTCAAGTACAAATAACATTCCAAGAATTTTCTCTCAATGTTATGAGAACATTTATCAAATAAAGTTATGAGAACATTCCATAAACATTACTTAATGCTTCTATTTTATTTTATTTACCTAATTATGCTGCCTACCTTTTGGTCTTTACTCAGGAGGTGGCTTAGAAAGTTTTGGAGCACAGCTATTGCGTACAATGGACAAAGCTAATGTGAAAAGTTGTGTCACTGTATGGGAACTTGCATGTGTATTTATGTAGACGTGTAAGGTTTCTGCAAGAATCTGTGCTTGCTGATTTGTCAGGAATCTTTCATTGTATCTGCCAGGGTTTGTATCCTCCAGTGATCTAAGGATTGTAACGTGCAGTAGTCTGTGCCAGAGCAGCCTGACTGTAAGATCAATTTTAGCCTGAACCCCATGTAGTCCTCCAACAGACTCTTCTCGATCCTTCATTATGAACATGTATGCATTGAGATTTTACCTCATTCGTTTATTTTCAGCCCTCTCCAGCAGAGGGTAGTACACTATGAGAACGCAAAAGGCCTTAGAAACATCAGTATTGCTGATTTCACACCTTTCACACTGCTAGACGACTTTTGATATCTGCTCAGTGCTATTAAGCATGGTGTCTTTGACGTATTAAGCCATGTGCATATTAAGTGACTTTGCATCTTGTTCTATGAATGTGTGTGAATGCGTCGATACATTCAGCCTTGAGCCACGAGACAAAGCTTGAATTCAGGATGTTTAAAGGGTTAGTTCACCCAAAAATGAAAATTTTTTACTCACCCCCGAGGCATCCTAGGTGTATATGACTTTCTTCTTTCAGACGAATCCAGTCGGAGTTATATTAAAAATTGTCCTGGCTATTCCAAGCTCTATCATTGCATGCGCCGCTCAGAAGTGACGAACGCGGAAGCGCAGGGGAGAGATCAAAACAAAACGACGGTCACTTATTAGAAGTACAAAACGAGGATTTGTAAATGAGAATGTCGGAGGATT
>NW_015649578.1:475003-486963 GCF_001515625.1 Sinocyclocheilus rhinocerous | reverse complement strand
TCCGGGTGGATGACGTAGGACGTCGGTGTTGCGCATGCGCCGCTCAGAAGTGACGAACGCGGAAGTGCAGGGGAGAGATCAAAACAAAACAACGGTCACTAATTAGAAGTACAAAACGAGGATTTTTATAGAAGAATGTCGGAGGATTTCGATATAAGCCAAGAGGAGACTGGTTTTCCTTTGCTAAAGTAAGGAAACTTTGCTTCCTTTGCTCCTGTAAACAAACGTTGTTTTTTTCACGAGACTCACCGGCGCATGCGCAGTGCTGACCTCATACGTCATCTGCCTGGAGCTGCTTCCGTGTACCTCATACGTCATCTGCCTGAAGCTGCAACTGTTGGCACAAGCTAGATTAAAGTGATTATTACGTTTTTAATCTGGATATTTTTCTTACAAAAATGCATTGATTCACCACAGGAGGCCTTTGTTCACCCCCCGGAGCCTTGTGAGACACTTTGTTTTATGGATGGTCGCTTTTTATTTCAATTATTTTGGACTGAAGCACTGCAACACCCGCTGACTGCAATGATAGAGCTTGGAATAGCCAGGACAATTTTTTATATAACTCCGACTGGATTGGTCTGAAAGAAGAAAGTCATATACACCTAGGATGCCTCGGGGGTGAGTAAAACACAGCCTAATTTAAATGTTTTGGGTGAACTAACCCTTTAAGAGTTAGTTCTAGCAGAAAAAAATCCTCACCCTCATGTTGTTCCAGAATTTCATTCATCTTCGAAACATTTTTAAGGAAATCAGGAAGATTTCCGTCCCACTGAAAGTCCATTCCACCAAAATTTGTACACTTTTGAATGGTTTAACCGGAGTCTTTCAAAGACACACAATTGCTTTTTGTAATTATGTGAACTGATTATGTGGAGGCTTTTATTCACAAATAAACATTGATTAACTCAAATAGATAGGACACATCAAACATGCTAAGCGGAAGCTCAAATCTTCTTGTTTGGCATGCAAGAACAAACCTCAATTGTTCTTGCACGTTAAGCAAAGACAAAGAAAAGTAGTTATATAAGAAAATTGAGCACCTCACGATTAGCATGCCTCATGAAAGAAAGATTCTTGTGATCTTATTAGCAAACAGGATTCGTAATGACTTGGGACCTCCAAGCACTAGACGTCTGACACACACTGATATTTTCCCAACAAATGAGGTGTTGTTTTACTGAATTAGTGCAGTAAAGATACTCCAAAAATATATGTTTTACAAAGAAATTAGTCCAAATATTTAGTATGAAAACTGATTTGACAATTATTCTCAAGGCAGCCATTAAGAAAACATGATGGGTGACGTTTCCCGCTGACTTCGTTTCAGTGTGACATAACATACATGCATGATATCACTGGCCTTGGACCCATGGTCATCTTTAAATAGGCTCTTTAGAAAAGCAAGTGGTGTCATTGATGGAAATTAGTGTGAGAAATGTGTCCCACAGAGAAGGAGGACAGATTTACAGGGATGGGTTAAGCTGCCGAGAGACACAAGCACAGAAACAGTCATTATTCCTACGACTCAACCACAACTTGACACACGGTTGGGTTTGAAAAAAAGACGAGAGCGCTGGTGAGCGGGCCAAGTCTCCTTTCCAGAATAATGACAAATTTAACATTTCTTCACAGTTAAACAGAATGTCGTCATTGTCTTTGGGTTCCTAAATGGCTGTTTTTTCACATCGTCGTCTTGAGGAAAGAATAACACTCAAACATCAGTCTTTTCTGAAGAGAGACACACACATTATGGCACACCTGGGGCGCTCGAGTGTTGCTCTAACTATGACAAAGAGGTTGAACTTTGAATGACTTAAGATATGTTTTTTTTTTCCTTCACACTGTTATTATGCTGGTCTGGTTATGAATTTATTGCATTTTGTATTGCCATTATGGTTGGTAATCAAAACAGTATTGTGCATCTATTTTGGGCTGTAATGATCTGAAAATATACAGGGCCAACAAAAAAAAGGTGGTGTCCAGAATAAAAACTTTTTTCCCACTTAAGGAATGGTGGACCTTAAATATGTAGACTTTCCATATACATCTTAAATCAAATGACAGTGCAAGATGACCTGAGATCATTTATTTTATGATGTAAACTTGTATTTATTTACAATGTGTCATATAAAATAAAAGCAGTGGGCGACTTTCAGGAAACAGAGTTCCATTTGTCACAGGTTTTTTATAGAATGATTAAAAACATTCAAAACATTTTAATGTAACAGGGCTGAATGGTCAGTGCCAAAAAAGCACTTACATACAACCCTATAACAATCAACCCCAAAACGTTTTGAATGTAACAGGGCTGAATGGTCAGTGCCAAAAAAGCACTTACATACAACCCTATAACAATCAACCCCAAAACGTTTTGAATGTAACAGGGCTGAATGGTCAGTGCCAAAAAAGCACTTACATACAACCCTATAACAATCAACCCCAAAACGTTTTGAATGTAACAGGGCTGAATGGTCAGTGCCAAAAAAGCACTTACATACAACCCTATAACAATCAACCCCAAAACGTTTTGAATGTAACAGGGCTGAATGGTCAGTGCCAAAAAAGCACTTACATACAACCCTATAACAATCAACCCCAAAACGTTTTGAATGTAACAGGGCTGAATGGTCAGTGCCAAAAAAAAACAAACAAAAAAAAACACTTACGTACAACCTCATAACAATCAACCCCAAAATGTTTTGAATGTAACAGGGCTGAATGGTCAGTGCAAAAAAAAAAAAAAAACCACTTACTTACAACCCCAAAACGTTTTGAAAGTAACAGGGCTGAATGGTCAGTGCAAAAAAAAAAAAAAAACCACTTACTTACAACCCCAAAACGTTTTGAAAGTAACAGGGCTGAATGGTCAGTGCAAAAAAAAAAAAAAAACCACTTACTTACAACCCCAAAACGTTTTGAAAGTAACAGGGCTGAATGGTCAGTGCAAAAAAAAAAAAAAAACCACTTACTTACAACCCCAAAACGTTTTGAAAGTAACAGGGCTGAATGGTCAGTGCAAAAAAAAAAAAAAAACCACTTACTTACAACCCCAAAACGTTTTGAAAGTAACAGGGCTGAATGGTCAGTGCAAAAAAAAAAAAAAAACCACTTACTTACAACCCCAAAACGTTTTGAAAGTAACAGGGCTGAATGGTCAGTGCAAAAAAAAAAAAAAAACCACTTACTTACAACCCCAAAACGTTTTGAAAGTAACAGGGCTGAATGGTCAGTGCAAAAAAAAAAAAAAAACCACTTACTTACAACCCCAAAACGTTTTGAAAGTAACAGGGCTGAATGGTCAGTGCAAAAAAAAAAAAAAAACCACTTACTTACAACCCCAAAACGTTTTGAATGTAACAGGGCTGAATGGTCAGTGCAAAAAAAAAAAGCACTTACTTGCAACCCCAAAACGTTTTGAATGTAACAGGGCTGAATGGTCAGTGCAAAAAAAAAAAAAGCACTTACTTGCAACCCCAAAACGTTTTGAATGTAACAGGGCTGAATGGTCAGTGCAAAAAAAAAAAAAACACTTACTTACAACCCCAAAACATTTTAATGTAACAGGGCTGAATGGTCAGTGCCAAAAAAGCACTTACTTGCAACCATATAACAATCAACCCTAAAATGTTTTGAATGTAACAGGTCTGAATGGTCAGTGCAAAAAAAAAAAAGCACTTACTTGCAACCCCAACACGTTTTGAATTTAACAGGGCTGAATGGTCAGTGGAAAAAAAAAACACTTACTTACAACCCCAAAACATTTTGAATGTAACAAGGCTGAATGGCCAGTGCAAAAAAAAAAGTAAAACGTGCTTAGAACCCCAAAACATTTTAATGTAACAGGGCTGAATGGTCAGTGCCAAAAAAAACACTTACTTACAACCCTATAACAATCAACCCCAAAATGTTTTGAATGTAACAGGGCTGAATGATCGGTGCAAAAAAGCACTTACTTACAACCCCATAAAAATCAACCCCAAAACGTTTGGAATGTAACAGGGTTGAATAGTCATTGCAAAAAAAACCAACAAAAAAAACACTTACAACCCCAAAACATTTTAATGTAACAGGGCTGAATGGTCAGTGCCAAAAAAGCACTTACTTGCAACCATATAACAATCAACCCTAAAATGTTTTGAATGTAACAGGTCTGAATGGTCAGTGCAAAAAAAAAAAAAAAAGCACTTACTTGCAACCCCAACACGTTTTGAATGTAACAGGAATGAATGGTCAGTGGAAAAAAAAAACACTTACTTACAACCCCAAAACATTTTGAATGTAACAAGGCTGAATGGTCAGTGCAAAAAAAACAACAACAAAAAAACAAAACAAACGTACTTACAACCCCAAAACATTTTAATGTAACAGGGCTGAATGGTCAGTGCCAAAAAAGCACTTACTTAAAACCCTATAACAATCAACCCCAAAATGTTTTGAATGTAACAGGTCTGAATGGTCAGTGCAAAAAAAAAAAAGCACTTACTTGCAACCCCAACACGTTTTGAATTTAACAGGGCTGAATGGTCAGTAAAAAAAAAAAACACTTACTTACAACCCCAAAACATTTTAATGTAACAGGGCTGAATGGTCAGTGCCAAAAAAGCATTTACTTACAACCCTATAACAATCAACCCCAAAATGTTTTGAATGTAACAGGGCTGAATGGTCAGTGCAAAAAAAAGCACTTACTTACAACCCCATAACAATCAACCCCAAACTGTTTTGAATGTAACAGGCTTGAATGGTCATTGCAAAATAAATAAAAGAAAGAAAGAAAGAAAGAAAGAAAGAAATAGAACAGAAAATAAAAAGGTTTAAGTTATTTTGAGCTGTTATTTTATATTAAAGACCATTTTAACCCTGTAACATTAAACTCTAGATGCTTAAAATGTAACAGGTTTATATTGTTTAAAGTGCACAAAATTTGGAAAGAGAGTGTCATAGATGTTACTTTTTAAACTACAGTGCACACTGAAAATGAGCAACCAGAATATGTCTTTTCAAATTATAAATAACATGATTTCCAAACTTACTGTGACAGGGTTGAAATAATCTAGAACTTTAAGGAGATTTTAGAAATATGATGAGCTTCAGCAGTAACCTTTTCAAATTAAATAAATAAAAACTTCTTTGAAATTGTAATATTCGAAAGGCACCGTTTTCTGACAATGCCCCCTGTGTCAAAAGCACACATTAGTTATTTAGTGCAACCTATAACAGACTGTAGGAGCCATTGATATTAGCTTCTGTAAAGAAAACACTAAGTCGTTGAAAACACTGACTTGAATGCGAATTTGATTAACTTCGGCACGAAGAGACAAATACACACGTCCAATGTGAAAATATCACTGTAATTAGCAACGTAAACATCCCAGACAAACGTCATCATTCAGTGTAGTGGAGAGAGAAGGCAGTGTCTGCAGCGGCCTCGGGGCACAAGAGACCGTGATGGGCCTATTCATCAACACACGCATGAATGATGGGTTTTCACTGCATGCACAACTCACAGGCCTCCAGTAACCTGCTCGTACCCAAATGGAAACAGAGGTTAAGGGAATGTTGATTAATGTCGCTGGGCGATCCACCTGGTACTTGGTTGGGAAACTTGCATGTATCACAAATCAGTGTAAATAATGCATAAAGAGCAGTGATTGCCCACTTTTTCAGTTTAAAACTTAGGGTTACGGTCTGTTCAAATAAAGTACAAGCAATATTAACTGAGATGCTTGCCTTCGCAAACACCACTAATAATGTTAAGCAAGATGGAGAATAGGAAAAGATGAGAAAACCGAATTAAAGACCTTGTAATTGCTCGGCTGCATGAACGATTTTCATTAAAGTGCAAGATTAATTAACAGATGGGGTAATTGGTTATGAACAAATGATAAGGCATCAATGCACTAATAAATCTTGACATTTAATTTGCTGCCCGCTTCCCCCACTATCAATTACTGTGTTCCTGGGAATAACTGACAATGTTTAGGTAAGACGTAAGGAAGGCAGGCATCTTTTAAAGCTCCTAAAATGCTCCTTTGGTGTAGACAGCAACATGGACCATATGTTTAATATTAGGTGTAATCTGTCCTACTCAAGTGCTCTGAAAACTGGGGAAATTGGATTAAATTGGCTAATGGCATGTTTGAAACCTCCATAAAATGAATGTGAGTGGAAGGTATTGCAGTGTTTTTGACTTGAGCCTTCTCTTTGTGCATAAACAAAGATTGGCTCTCAATGATGTAAAACTAATGTATGCTGGTCAACAGAGATCTCAAAGACCACAGGAGACATATTGATGTATGCCACGTGGGTCGGAAAGTGACAATATTTGCACAGTGTATGAGCCCGGGCATTATGGTCTGAAAATTAATGAATTAGGTGAAACTTTAAAGTGATAGTTCCCCCCTCAAAAGAAAATTGTGGCGTCATTCCAAACCTGTATTCCTTCTTTGAACACAAATGTATATTTGTAAGTGTTTTTGTTCATACAATGGATTTTTTTAACCACATATGAAACTGTATGTGCACTGTTTCATCAATTAATCAATCAATCAATCAATCAATCATTTTCAATGAATTAAAAAATACTAATTGAGGAAACATTTAATTAATTTATTTATTTATTTATTTGTTTATTTATTTATTATTTCAAAGAAATATCATTATAATACTATTTTAATATTATAATAACATTTATATGTTGTTGTTATTATTATAAATATTATTATTATTATTATTATTATAGTTATTATTATTATTATTATTATTATTATATAACAGTACATTTACAATACTGTTTTTGTTTGTTTGTTTTAGTTTTTTTTCAAACGTTAACCAGTAGAGCTTTTATTTTGGCGGAAACTTCTCTTTTGAAATGTCTCTCTTTTGCTGACAACAGATTAATTAGCCATTCTCATTACAAACTTGGGAAGATGTTTGCCACATGCTGCAGTTTCAAATGCACGTTATAAGTGACTCAAACTCACAGCACTTGCACAGATTTATATAATTACATCACGCTAAACAATACTGCATTCTCTGGCATTGTTAGAATTCATTTAAAAAAGCTACCTGCCAACTGGCAAGGTTCACATACTTACCAAGGCTGATTTTTTACTTGCATTTTTGTTCATTTTATGCCCTGCTTTCACAGAAGAAAGTCATGCAGATTTGGAACAACATGACGGAGACTAAATTATTTAATTCTATACTATCTGTCTTGTATATTTCATATCATTTTAATAATATCAATATACAATTATAACCATATATATAAACCAATCATATAATAAAAATTAAGAATTAATTTTTTTGTAACTAATATTATGTAAATTAAGTAAAAATTACAATAACTTGTTGTTGTTGTTGTTGTTGTTGTTTTGGAGGGTTGTGAAAAGTGTCAAATTACATTATTTTTCTGTGGCTGTCACATGGCATTTATTTCAGGTGAAATCGACTTCCTTGATTTTAACACAAAATGACTCGCATCAACCGAATGCCGCATCTCTTTAAATCGCCCGTCTAATTGTCAATCGTTCTCAGTCTTTCCAAAAACCATTAGCATTGTTCACCTTTGCAGCAACCTCTCTGTACATTCTTCACAAGATCTTTAACAATTTGAGCAGACAAGTTGTAACTGTGCCGATGGAGTATCTCCACAAATGCTTAGCAGCTCAGATATTCAGCACAAAGCCTGGCAAACAGAGAGGTGAAAGGCAGGGTCAGGACAGATAGCGCCGAGGCGTGGCGCTCAAGTCGAGAGGGATGTTAGCGCAAGGACAAACAAAGTCAACCACGGGCATGAAAGCTGCCTGTCAGAGGCGGATCAGGAAACAAAGGAATTCGGGCAAAAATATGAGGAACAGCCATGGAGAATCAAACATCTGTCACGTAGACCAAAGACGCAAAGCGAACACTTCCAGCACCAGGTATCGCTAAGTCAACAGCACGGCAAATATGAGAAAATGGCGAGGCTGAGTTTTTTGTTTTCAGCGGGATGAATAATGCTGATATGGAAAAGTACCTTGTGTCATGAAGGCAAATAGAAAGTTTGCATTGCAACAAAGTCATCCTTAGGTCAAAGCCTTTGAAGTTTTGTGCCATCGAGATGAAAACAGATCGTAGTCATGGTCTGGAGATCCGCAGGTCATGTGAAACAAAATCAGAAGTTAATGGTGAAGCACACATTTCATGTACTGTAAAATCACTGAAGAGTTGAACTGGCAAAATCAATGAGAGGTTATTCATTACATACAGAGAGGACAAAACATCCTTCAGTCGAATCAGTAACAGATTTCACTTTTGGGGTGAAGGTAAATTTATATGTAAATTATATATATAATTTATTTATTCCATACTATACAAGTCAATGGCTACCATCAACTGCTTGGTTACCAACATTTTTTTTTCAAAATATCTTCTTTTGTGTTTAACGGAAGAAAGAAACTCATGCAGGTTTGGAAGAACTGGAGGGAGAGTAAATAACAGAATTTTAATTTTTGGGTGAACTATCCCTTTAAATTTCTTTTATGTGCAGATTTGATTGTTTTACCCTTGTTCCAGACCCCGACTTTTAGTCTTGAAATATGATTTATTTTATTTTTTTTACTATGATGATCTAAGCAAATAATGAAACACAATTTCAATATGTGTGTAAATGATCAATTTTATTTATTTATTTTTTATAAAAATGGGGTAAATATAATTTATACATTTTTTCCAACCAGTATAATTTTCCGTTCAGCTATGCTTTTGTTAAATGATGCAAAAAGTCTTACAATATAGTTTATGAAATATTATGTATGTAAATTTTCAATCCAGCTATGCTTTTGCTAAATGATGCAAGAATTCTGAAAATATTATCTAATGTTATTTATGTAAATTTAATTGATCTAATATACAATAAATTCTAGCTATGACAATAGCCCAAGTTTGTTTAATTTATTTACTTACTAACTTATTTAATTTGTATTATTTTTACATGAATTTTGGGAGGTATTGTTCAGTTTCAGTCAAGCATGGCAGAATCCAGTGATTCTTAGAACAGGTTCCTATTACATGTTGATTTACAAAAGCAGCCTGAGTCTGTCCTTCCGTTTTCTTAAGATTCTTACACCGCTGACAGTGTTAATCAGGACATAAGGGATGGGTACAGAAACGTTATGATAAATGACACTAAACAACATCAGTGAGGTCAAACTGGGGTTATCATGGAATCTACCACACCCGCTGACACCGGCAGGGCACGGCATGTGTACACATCATTTATCTGGGTTTTGAAGAAATGCCATCGCAAGCTTTCTCCTTCTCTGATTCCCTCATACATTGATTCTTTTGTTTCACTGTTGAATAAAGAGTCTCCTCAAAAACATTTCCTGTTGAAGTAAAGTTCTGTCAGTGTTACCACACACATAAACTATTCAATGCTAAAAATACTCACAGAGGCTGCTCATTTTATTTACATGGAAATGGATCAGCAGATTTGTCCTGCATGCACCAGAGGAAGAGTGAAATAAAAGACTGTTCAGAAAGTTTAAAGCACATTTATTAAAGTCTATTTAAATGTTAATCATAATTATGGCGCGAAATGCCGGAAGTCTGTATACTATAATTAAGTATCACGTCCCTGGTGGAAGTCCAAAAAATATTTGAATTATATTTTAACTGGTATTTCATTCCTGTGAACATTATATATGGCACTCCAAGACGTTTTGTCAGTTTTGCCATTAGAACAATTTAAGTTTTATTTTACTGACATCAAATCATGTTTCTGCATATTTTTTTTTTGTGTGTGTGTGTGTTCCGTTTTTATTAACTACAACTAAAACTATTAAAAATGTTTTTGGTCATTGAAATAGAATAGAATAGAATAGAATAGAAAAATAAAACAGAATAGAATAAAAATTTTAAATAAAATAAAATAATTAGATGAAAAACGTACACATAAAACACTTAAAAAATAAAACTAACTGAAATAAAATACGTTTAGGTACTAAAATTACTAAACCCAAAATAAAATTAATGAAACAATTTAATTTAATTTAATAGAAATACTACAAAAAATAATACATGACAAAAGCACATAACAAAATGACTAAAAATTACATTAAAATTAAGAATAAAATATAAATGAAAATATAAAATGCAAGCTGATTCAAGAGATTAATACATAATATAATAGTACATAAATAAGACTTATATAACACTGGTTTCACAACTGAAAGAAAGTACGGTTTGAAATGACATGGGTGAATAAATGATGACAATTTTGGGTGAAATATCCCTTTAAAATTCAGTTAAATATGTTTCTACTTCACATTAAAATTCATTGTCCTTTCTAATGTTTTTTTTTTCTTGCACGTGTTGGCACTCCCTGTCAGTAATTGTCTCAAGGAAGATGGATAATTCAGAAACAGACACACACGTCCTGTGTTCACTCTGTCCCCTCTAGTCATGTCTGGCAGTAGACACACACACACACACGGGTTAGCGCGCGCGCACACACACACACACACACACACACACAGGCTCGGTGACAGCAGTCCCCTATGGAACTAATCTGACAGCATCTCATGTTGGATTGCCAGCGTCCCGCCTCACGTTCTGTAGTGTGTTCGGCACTTCCGTCAATACCCCAGCTAGTGCCATCACACCATCCACCCCCTAAACCCACAGGGCCACTGGCTATAAACCCTCTTCTCCGGGCCCCAAGAGTCCCGCTCAGAAACAGATCTGAGTGAAAGCGTCTGTGTCCGGGGTCACTGTTATAATATGTTGTGATAAAGGGAATCATAATGGCTTTTAAATAGATGGGCTCTGTCTCTTGTTCCTGAGCAGTGCTTTGTGGGTAGAGAGAGAGTGTCTCTGGGAGTGAAGCCCTGGGGCTAAGCATCTCGGAGATTGAGCTGTCCGTCTCGCTGAAATGAATCTAAGTTAACACCTCTTCAGTCGAGACAGGACAGCCTGGGGGACAGACAGAAGAGCACTTCCTGTTCTACCTGCAGCCTCTTCTCATTAACCCACAACCAAACACTCTCAGACATCGGCTCTGTCCGAAAAACTAGTGAGCTGCCTATTAAGACGGCATTTTAAGGCATATTCATGACTGTTGCATGTAGCGAGATCCAAAAATGCTTAGCCATGAGCTCAGAGAAAATAATGCCCCCGAAATGCCAGATGAGGAGAGAAAAATGTTTTATATCCTGTTGAAATAAAACACACCAGATTTTCTGGATAAGCTGTTTAACCAGCCTCTGGTGAAAAAGAAGATATATATATAGGCTATACAGTATATATTCAATGTGTACAATGTGCATATATATATATATATATATATATATATATATTGTCATGCTTTAAATGGACAACATTGTAACCTCATCATTACAAATATGTAATTACAAACATACTTGAATACATTGCACACACGTTTCAATAGAAATAACATTAATGTATATTTTAGTTTGCAATGCTTGACAGTCTATTTTTCAATAAACTTTAACCATATTTCAAAGTCAGTAGTTTATGTAATTATCAATATGTTATTATGAAATTACATATAAAGTCTTGCTTAATTTCAAACTGCATTTAATATAAATTTAAACTGTAATACATTTAATTAAATCGCAACTAAGTGTCATGAAACATTACATTCAGTTTGTACTGAAAATTGCATTTAGCCAAATATATGTGTGTTCTATACAATTATTCTTTGGAGTTCTTTTGTTGTTGACTTAGCAACATGTCAACCAAGGTTAACTTAGCAAAAATGCTAATGCTAAACTCTTACACGAGGAGCTGTATTTGTGTGGTGTGTGGGGTTACTGCCTGTGTAGAGCATTTCAAATCGTTCACTTATGAGGTTCTTTTCATGTGTAGACAGTCAACAACAAAGCAGCTCACTGGGAAAAGTGTGTGTGTGTGTGTGTGTGTGTGTGTGTCTGTGTGTGTGTGTGTGTGTG
>NW_015649578.1:466438-474519 GCF_001515625.1 Sinocyclocheilus rhinocerous | reverse complement strand
GTGTCTGTGTGTGTGTGTGTGTGTGTGTGTGTGTGTATTTTGATCCTTTGTAGCCTAAAATATGGAAAAGTCATGATTGTACCACAAACGGAAATCCAGAGAATGAGATTGGTTATGGCATATACATGTTTTGCAGTCATGAGAAACCATGTGAGCTCTGAGCACATCCGTCATCCAAACACTCGGTGGATATCTGTCTGTGTTTGGCCCGTTGTGGCCGCTCTGTAATCCCGCTCTATTAACACCTCCGACTCTCTTTGCTCTTAGCTGCTCTGCTCTCTCACTTCTGTCTATTTGTCTAAGGGTCGGTGACGTAGCCGAGTCCAGCTCCACAGGGACTGCAGCGATGGTATCTATGTCTGACTGTTATGACTATCCCTAATAAGAGCACAGAACCCTAAAACCACGGCTAACGGGGCAGACAGGATGTGGCTTAGATGTGTTCTTTTATTTTTCCACATTTTATAGCAGATGTTTTATGAGCTTGACGTTTCTGAATGATAGGGACTGATTGGTTTCATTTTTCTTTTGAGTAAAACATTTAATGCCCTAAGATGTAACATAAAGTATAGTTGAGCAAAAAAATTGCCATATGACAGCCCTTAAAGGTGAAGTGTGTGGTTTCTGCACAATCAGCAGCAACAAATATTTATGCAAAAATGTTTCCCAAACACTCCCCCCTGCCTGTCATTGGCTGGACAAACAGATAGCCCCGCCCCAAAGTCACGCTATTGGTTGTTGCTGTGTGAGGATTCTCAAACAAACATAACTGCCACAGAGTCACTATGTAAACAGTAAGTTTTTGTTTTTGTTTTTTTTTTACTTATAGTTGTCTGCATACTAAGCTAGGATTGGAGAAATCATTTTAAAAGAAAAAAAATGACATTAAAAAATCCCTAGAAAATAAAAAAGAGAAATAATTCAATTAAATAGAATATCCTAAAATTAAGGCGACACACTGTCATCTGCTTCCCGGCAGCTGCTAACAAGTATCATTTTTATAGATGGTTTGTCACAGATGGTCCAACAGATGTCTCTCTGGTCTTTAGCAAGTGTGTGTGTGTGAGCAAGTACCCATAGATGTGCTCCTTGTCAATCGTTACGCTGTCAACCAGGGCCTTGAGTGTGCTCTTTATAAAACATAAAGCCAAAGTACTTGAGTGTGTAAATCAGGGCTGAAATCTGAGCGTTGTGTCAGGCAGACAGAACAGACAGAAAGAGAGAGAGAGAGAGAAGCTTTCTCTTGAGATCGGATTCTGATGAGCATCATTAGTGGCGAATCCAACCCAAAGCAGCAAGACAGCTAAAATGCCTTTTCTAGGGAATAAAACTAGGCATGTTGAAAGCAGAAATACGAATTTCTTGAGGGAAAAAAAAAGCCTCCTGAAAGCATGATGTGTAGCTGATGGCTTTGCACAGATTATTGCATGTTTCAGTGGCTATTTTTGTAATGCTAGTATACTGTGTGTGTGTGTGTGTGTGAGCAAATACCCATAGATGTGCTCCTTGTCAATCGTTATGCTGTCAACCAGGGCCTTGAGTGTACTCTTTACAAAACATAAATCCAAAGTACTTCAGCGTGTAAATTAGGGCTGAAATCTGAGCATTGTGTCAGGCAAACAGAGAAAGAAAGAGAGAGAGAGAAGCTTTCTCTTGGGGTCGGATTCTGATGAGCATCATTAGTGGAGATTCCAACGCAAAGCAGCAAGACAGCTAAAATGCCTTTCCTAGCGAATAAAGCTAGGCATGTCGAAAGCAGAAATATGAATTTCTTGAGGGGGAAAAAAGCCTCCTGTATGAAAGCATGATGTGAAGCTGATGCCTTTCCACAGATTATTACATGTTTCAGTGGCTATTTTTGTAATGCTTGTGAACTGCATACTGCCAATTAATTTTTAAAAAAGTATGTGAACAAGTATGCAGTATATAATTACCGTATAGTATGCTACATTGTATATTAATTCACCAAGTGCTGTCCAGTTATTATCTCAGAGGAATGGTTATTTTTGTTTATTTATTTATTTTATATTTTTGAAAAATGTCTTTAACTTTTAGCATGGTTCTAAGAAAAGTTAAAAATCTTAAAAAATTAATATTACTTCCCAGTTCATTCATTGCAATAAAAATTAAAAGTCAAGTCCATTGCACGATGGGATACAATCTTTCATGCTGCCTGTTTTTAGCAATTATATAATATGTACTTATATACTTATTACAAGTGCAGTATAGGACATCTGAGTGAAATAACATACTGTGCATTTCTAAAATCTGACTATTTTCTGCATTGATTTGAATGAAAATCTTAAGGAATTTTTGAATGCGTTTAGAAATGGTCAAATCGAAAGCATAAAAAAAGAAAAGAAATGGCCAACATTTTTCAGACATAAATTCTTATGGGTGGCCCTCCTCTCACTCAGGCCCAGTGAGTAGGCTATAATATACAGGACCTCAATGGGCCCCCTCCATCACAGGGCCCAGGACAACGTTTCTGGTTGCCCCTGCTCATATGTAATTCTAAATGAGTGTAATGGTATATATCAGTGGAGTAGAGTACAGAGAGAGAGAGGAGAAAGAGAGAGAGAGAGAGTGGCTCACGTCTGATCAGTCATGTGGGGGGAATCAGCATGTGCCCTAATGAGCTTACCGAAGCAACTTCAATATCCTCCGATGTCATGTTGAAATGAAAATTAATAGTTCAATATGGCTCCACGCAAATGCCACATAACCCGTATGATGTGGCGTGACCAAATGAGTGTATTCTAATAGATGTAGGCAGAGGAGAAAAGCTGATATCTTCAGTAATCAGGGTTTTGAAAATTGCCTTTAAATGAAATTCAGGAAAGGATGGAAAAGAAAAGGGGGAAATGAGAAAAAAAAACAAAAAAACCCAGAGACATGGAATGAACATCTTTACCCCAAAATGTGCTCATGTCTTTCCCACAGGCTATGAGCTAGTCACCGCAGGGTTGACTTACCCACACGCACCCTTGGCCCTTGAATCTTGAGTCTCTGTTCATCTTCAGAGTCTAAACTAAGGTTTTGTCTCAAATAGCACACTTGACCCTTGCAGACCTTCTACGAGGCCACACTTTGGTGAAGTAATGTTGCTTGGACATAATGTTCTTGGGTCCTAGAACACTTAGAAGTCAGCCAAACCAGTATGGTTTACATACTTGAAAGAAGACCACGAGACTGCATGGCCACTTCAAGTGAGCCATTTGGGACGGGGCCGAAACGGAGATCTTTCAAATTCAAATCGAATTGTAAACTTCAGGGTAAAGCTAATAAAAAGCAACATGTAAAATGCATGCCACCTCATCTCCACGTACCTCCCATCCATAAGTGGTCTCTTTCACCGTGGCGCTCTGCAGCCCGTTGTACGGTCCGAAGCGTTCGCCCATGCAAATTTTGACTTTGGCCCAGATTCCTAGGCCAGCCCCTGGAACGGACGACTCACGGAGCTCCAGGTCGGCAGGGATGGGAATATCATCGGGAATGTAGACGGGCACCTCATAGGGTGAGCCCTCTTTAGGAGTGAAGTCCTCATTGCAGGGCTGAGGGGACGAGGGCCCCACCGCAATGGGGGACATGATGCTGTCTTCTGTCTCCTCTTCTGCGCTCTCGCCAGTCACGAGATTGGGCTCTGTGTCGTACATGCTGTCTACTGCCTCACTTTCATCTGAAAGACAATACAGAGACATTTGCAATACGTTAACAGGATAAAGAAATGCAAAGCACGTCAAATGTTCTTCAGCTTAATTTCTCCATACATGTTTAATTCGCTGATTGTAAAAGGGATAGTTGCACCAAAAATGTAAACTCATGTCACTCCAAACCCATGTGAGTTTCTTAATTCTACTGAACACAAAAGGAGAACTTGCATGCAGAATGTACATTTTCTGTGTAATGACAGTCCATAGTGACTGTGTTTCGGGCTCAAAAATGACTACAAATATCACCATAAACCTAGAAGTCTTGCACTATATCTTTCTTATCAAATCCACTGCCTTTTACACATAATTCTGTGGTGTTTTATTCGTTTTTGGAGCTTAACAGACACAACACCACAAGATAAGATAAAATAAAATAAAATAAAATAAAATAAAATAAAATAAAATAAAATAAAATAAAATAAAATAAAATCATACAAGGTTGGAAAAACCTGATAGCGAGTAAATTGACATTTGTGCATGAACTATCCCCTCAACTCTACAATCATTTTCTTTGCATGTTGAACATCTTGTGCTTTGAACATTTTTTTTTTTGAGGAAAATGTAAGTATGTAAGTGGTTTCATCAACTGGGGAAAAAAATCATTCTGAAAGTGATTCATGTCGTTACTGTAATGGTTGTGGTGTGGACTTCCCTATTCTCAAAAAATTTGAATGAATATTAAAATATTATAGTTTTTGTCATCATTATCATAATGTGAAAGGCCTTTAGTCTGTAAAAACTCCCTGTTCACAATGCTAGGATATTCTGGCTGGTTGCCAGGGTGTTGCTAAGTTGTTGTGAGTGGCCCGAGTCAAAAGAGTCAACCCCCGAGTCTCTACGATGTTCTGGTCTCTAGATGGGCTGGTCAACCCCCCCCCCCACCATTTTATTTTCCACAAAGCAAAAATCATAAGACAGATCACTTAGAAAAGTAATAGCATACCTTCTCAACAAATCATAGCTATCATTTGTATCCATAACATAAACGATGTGGCATATTTAATGTGCCAAAGTTTAAACCGTAGGGTTATGGGTTGTTCAAATTACTAACCATAATTATGTGCAAAATAAGTGTCATTCCATGTGGAGATTAAACCAGCAACCGTTCTGTCACAAGTCCAGGTTCTTAACCACTCTGCCACACCGACCAACAAGAGGCCACTGGCATCACTGAGCAATTGCAACAAGCATGAACGATACAACCCAAACCATTCATTTTTCTATTGCTGGTTAATATCTACGGTGATATGCACTGATCTGTGAAGAGGATTCTCTGCCTAAACCAGAAAACAGACACTCATGAAGGATTCATGGTTTAGTTAGATGATTTCTAACTCAAACAGGCCGCAGAAGAGAAGATGCCATCTATTTCATAGTCACCGCCGTTTCCTGTCTGATCATTTTACAAATAATGGCAGCAAACGACCCTGTGGCCTGACGCCACTGCCAGGCATCTATGTGTATTGTCAATCTTTGCTTGACAGCATAATTACGGTACTTATCATTCACGATTGCAAAAGGGATAACTCGGCTAAAAGTAGGTTATGTCTCTCTACATTGGTTTTTCTTGTATCACAAAGCACAAATCACATGCAAGCCCTTTAATATCATGCAAGGACCATCAGAGCTAGAGCTGTCAGTCTTTGAGATGCGAACTGACCCAAATTCAGTCTCTTCTCCAACACACGGCCTGACACATCTCACCTGAAACGATGTTCTTAAATTTCCTCGGCGGGACACAAGACGCCTTTGAGCGGTCTCCATGACGACAACTCTGCAAGTACACACGGATGGACTCGCTGTAATTTGTAGCAGCACCGCTGCAGTTTGCTATCCAAACACAGGACCAGCAATCAGATCTAACTAGGCCCCAATTACACCAGGAGTGCTTCTAATCAACCAGACTCTGCCCCCCTGCCAGCGCTGTTTATGACTCCAAACTGCTTTCTCTCACATTCAAACACTGTTTACTTATAAGCAACAGCAAAGCCATGAATAAGTATAAATTGTAGTTACTGCTAAGTTGGCTTTAAGTCAGACGACAGCGGTTTCACCCAGGCAGTTAAAAGGTAGAGAGAAGGAACAGGAGAGAGTGAACTAGAAGAAATGCTCTCCATGAAAAGCTTTGGAAAGTTTGATCTTTAACACAAAATTAATCAAATGCATTATTACTCCACGCTCTGGGATATTTCATTCTGACTGAATGAAATGTTTCATTCATTCTGTGGTCAATTATTTTGAATAATAACACTAAACTGCATAATTGATCATCGTCCCAGGCAACCAATTCTCTGCAGTCACCCAAAAATGAAAAATCGGTCATTATTTATTCAGTCTCACGTCGCACCAAACCCATGCTTCCGTTCATCTTCGAAACACAAATGAAGATATTGTTAATGGAACTTGAGTGATTCACCCAAATGGACACGTCAAAAAAAAATAAAAATAAAAAAAGAAATCCATTACACAATGTAACAACAATTTGTTTCATTTAGTTTTTTATGGTTCTTCTGTAATTCTGTGGTGCTAATTATTATTGTACAACTTATTTTCACATTGCATCAATATTTTGGTCAATATTTAGATCAGGTACATTTTAGACCTTCTATCATTAATTATGAAACATTGGTTTAGTAAGATAAGATACTGTGAGTTTTTGTACTATTTATTTATTTATTAAGATGTTGCTTTTGCAAGGATGGGAACATTCTAGAAGTTTCTGTAACATTCTGTAATATTCTAGTGCTATATAATATATATTATTTTTCATGAGCACTGTTAATGATAAACAAAAAGTAATGTGATTTTTGTGTTCAGCATGTCAAACTTCTTAAAGAAACATTAAGATTCTTTATGAAGATTAATTTTAATGTTTCTTTATGAAGTTTGACACAACTTTTACAAGCTAATCTGTTTCTTTAAAGAGAAACAAACTTTTTATAAAAAAATTGTTTCATGGTGTAACCGTGCAGTTTAATCCAAGTCCTCTGAAGAGATACGGCCACTTTATATGATGAACAGATTTAATTTAGGCTTTATTTACATATAAACATTGATTAGCGCACATGAATAGAGCACATAAAATGGTAAGCAGAAGCACAAAAGTACTTGCTCAAAGTATGAGAACCAGCAAGGTTTATTTTTGCATGTCGTGCAAGGACATTTGAGCTACTGCAAGAACTACTGACGGTGAGTAACTGATGACAGAATTTTCACTATTGGTAATTACTATGTTGTAGCTTCCCATGGTCACTTACAGTATGCAAAAGTTGTTTCGGGGCTGGAGATGCAAATGTTTGTGACAAAACCTTTTTCTAAAAAACAACAATTCTGAGCAATCAAGGAGTGTTTCATAAAAAAGCTCCACAGTAAAAAAATTAAAAGCTTTTAAAAAAGAGATCCTGTGTCATCTTGAGATTTTGAGGGCAAAGAAATATCTTACCAATTTCTTTAATGATCAGACTTTCATAGGAGTCTCAAAGCAGCCAGGCAATTAACTCAAGAACATGTGGCCCAGTAGTAGCTTCCCCTTTTCACAGATCAGTTAAAGTTTTATAACCACTGCCTATCTGGTGCTGTTTGCAAGAATCAAACGTGTTTTCAAACCATTAAAACTTGTTTTCCCTTCTCATTTTTGGCATATGACCCAAGTCAATTTTCAACAGCCATGGAAAGGGTTGGAAAATCTATTAAATACTCCAGTTAAAAAGCCTGTAGTGTACAAACAGATAGCTACACTGAAAGAGTGAATTAAATGACATTTGATGAACAAAACAACAGAACCATCAGAACGCAAATAAATTTGTATTTTTTATTTTTTTTTGAGAAGGTACAAACATATATCTAAGTTGGAGTTGGTTAGGACACAAAAAGAGAATTCTGAGGGCATTTTCAGATCTGTAGATTGTTTGCTTTGTTCCAAAAGCAATATATAGCCTATATATGAAGAGTTCTTCATAAAAAAAGTTGTTTTTGTCTGTGTTGTGGTTGCTTGTTTGTTGTTTGCATATGGTTTACTGTTGGCTGTAAAACAAATTGCCCTTCGGGGATAATAAAGTTGACCTTGACCTTGACCTTGACCTTCATTTGCAAAAACTGATAACTCCATTTTTATAAATCTTTTTAAGAAATCACGTTTTTTTATTGAGCATTCCAAGTAATATCAGTCAAACTGCAGTTGGGTTGTTTTCATTAAGTAATAATACCTTAAACAAATACAGGTAATTTACAAAATTAAAGTTCATTGAAAGTATGTGTTTTATACGTATTAAAAGTTAGTTTTATAGCAAAAGCAGATAACTCCAACAGTCGTTTTTTGGCAAAAGCAGATAACTCCACATTTCATGTTTTAGAGTTTAAAAAAACACT
>NW_015649578.1:461257-463987 GCF_001515625.1 Sinocyclocheilus rhinocerous | reverse complement strand
AACGTGATGACCACTACACTACAGAAACCTGTCGGAAGACCTCTTTTGCTTTAACACCTCTAGGCAGGCGAAGCCTTTTGTAGCGTTGAGTGAGAACGCAACAGACCAAGAACTTAAGCAACCTTGGAAAAAGTCACGCTTGTTTACGCCCAGTTTTGAACTGGGGACCTTTTGCGTGTGAGGCAAACGTGATAACCACTACACTACGGAAAATTTATCTTGACAAAGCAGAAGGAATTCTCCTGGAACGTCGCAAAGAGTTTATGCATTCCCTCAAAAATAAAACTCTGTTTCTGCTCAGCTTCGAACCGAGGACCTTTTGCAGGTTAGGCTAACGTGATGACCACTATATTACAGAAACTCAAAAAGTTTACACTCGTGCTCTTTCAGGTAAAATTGATAATGTAATCTGCCCTCAAAGCAGATTGACAATCTGAGTAAATCTCACACACAGTAGGACAGAGTTCATTCGGCGTGGCAGTCAAGTCACCTTTATTTATGTAGCGCTTTTAACAATACAGATTGTGTCAAAGCAACTGAACAGCATTAATTAGGAAAATTGTGTGTCAATGATGCAAAATGACAATAGTAAACACAATTTTTTCAGTTAAAGGCAGTTCATCATTGAATTCAGTGATGTCATCATCCAGCTCAGTTCAGTTTAAATAGTATCTTTGCAATCATTTGCAATCAAGTCGACGATATCGCTGGAAATTAAGTGTCCTCAACTAAGCAAGCCAGAGGCGACAGCGGCAAGGAACCAAAACTCCATCGGTGACAGAATGGAGAAAAAACCTTGGGAGAAACCAGGCTCAGTCGGGGGGCCAGTTATCCTCTGACCAGACAAAACCAGCAGTTCAATTTCAGGCTGCAGCAAAGTCAGATTGTGCAGAGGACTCAACTGGTTCCTGTGGTCTTGTCCCGGTGGTCGTCTGAGACAAGGTATTTACTGGGGTCTTTACTTTACTATATATATATAAACAAGCAAAACTTATCTGTACTAAACCAATGTTTCATAATCAGTAATAGAAGTTTGAACATTTTCCTGACCAAAATATTGATGCTTCGTGACAATAAATAGTACAGTAATAATTAGCACCACAGAATTACAGAAGAACCATAAAAAAATTAAGTGAAAATTTTTTGTTACATTGTGTACTGTACATACAGATTGCTTTGTTTGGGTCAGATTGCTTTCTCACCACAAACGAGCGACTCTAGAGTTGGTTTCATTTGGGTCGAGACCACCACGTTCAGGGCAGTTGTTTTGGTGCGATTCCGAACGTGATTGTCGCGTTCACATATGCTTAACTGAACCGAACAAAGGGAGAAAATGCACCAGGATCACCAAATGAGCCAGGTGTGAAGACGTCCTCGCAGACCGCTCAAAACCTTATCAATGACCATTTGATACATATTGACTGATCCAAATGTTGCCTTGCCTTCCAGGACGCAGGCCATGTAAAAACAAAACAGTGTGACAAGGGTTTATCACATTTACATGTCAGTCAGCTGGCCTCTTCCTGCCTAAGTGAGCCGTTCGTGCTCAGAATTAGCTGCAATGTGAACCAGACTTCATGCCACAAGTGACAAATCTACCAGATGGGTTGACAGAATAAAGAAGCATTTTAAACTGAGGCTCTGACGTTCTTTGAATAGGGACCACTGTTGGATACTGACCCTCCCGGAAGTGAAGTGCCTTCTTCAGAACGTCTGCTTGCTCTCGCTCTCAGTTTATCCTGATTACATCAGGCCGTCATCATTAATTTGCACCTTGGGGGTCCTTCTCTCCTCAGAGCTGCGGCCACAATGAAACTCTTGTTCAGCTTTGTTATTCCACTGGAAACTGCTGTGCAGCCGGCCCGTAGACATGAAGGCATCAGATTTATTTGATAAATTGTAAAAGTGTCACATAAGCAGGAGAACAGGGGCCTTTATTATTGTAAGCTGCTATAGAGTGGATGAGACCGTGCTCCTCTTCCTGAAGAGCTGATCTGTACTAGGCCAGCCATCTACATACATTTTCATTGACATTTCAACACACCGGAGTGAATCTGTGCTTGAGTAGCTCAACTAGAGTCTCACAATCTTCTAACAATAAACTCCTAAATATGGCTTTAGCCCAGATTCCAAATTCATTGATATTATGAGGTTCATTCACAGCTCACCAGATACCTAAGGCCCCGTCCACACGGAGACACGTTTAGCTGTATGCGCATAAATTTTGTACCGTATAGGCATTTAGGCGTTTCGTCCAGACGGATCCGGCGTTTTGGGAGAGTGAAACCGATATTTTTTTAAACCGGGTCCCAGAGTGGATAAATCTGAAAACGCCGCTCTTGCGTTTTCGTGTGGACAGCGAATCCGTATATTTTCTGAAACGATGACGTCATCAGCCCAAGTCTCGCCCCTAGTCAGACACCGCTACGTCACGTAACAGCAACAAAAACACGAACAAACACTGAACAAACACTGTCTTTTTATTAACTAACATTAACACAGAATAATAAATGTACTGTTCCATGTTCGTTTGTATACCGCTCGCAAGGTCTATGCGCATAGTCCAAGTCTTCTTCTCCATTTTTAGTGTATCTCTATGGCACAATTACAGCGCCACATGCTGGTCTGGCATGTATACTACATCGTTTTGTGTCGGTTTCGTGGTTTCGTGTGGACGCAGATATTTCTTGAGACGAGGAAAAAAAAAAGATTGGATAGGGAAAGCTCTGG
>NW_015649578.1:458610-459964 GCF_001515625.1 Sinocyclocheilus rhinocerous | reverse complement strand
CGCGCAAGGTTTATGCGCATAGTCCAAGTCTTCTTCTCCATTTTTAGTGTATCTCTATGGCACAATTACAGCGCCACATGCTGGTCTGGCATGTATACTACATCGTTTTGTGTCGGTATCATGGTTTCGTGTGGATGCAGATATTTCTTGAGACGAGGAGAAAAAAAAGATTGGATAGGGAAAGCTCTGGCTTCGTGTGGACGTAGCCTTAGTTAGTGGTGTTTGCTAAAGCAAGGATCATTATTAATATTGTGTTTAAGGTCAGATATTTGTTGCTAAATAATGCTAAATATTTAGCTTTGGTGTGTGACTCATATCGCAGCATTTGTGCCACAGACCTGGCAACTATGGTAAATTCAAATAAAACCATAATCATGATATGGCTTAGCGCAATCATAAAATTGAAAAGGCTGTGATTAATTTAAAGAAATATCTGTGCTGCGCGTTTCAGAGTGAAGCACTGTGTTCTTTTACACACACGCAGCTCATGATCCTGTGTTTTCAGTGTCTCAGAATGACTTGGTTTGAATTAAAGGCTGCTTCACACAAACTCATCTCTTTTGGTGACTGAAAATGTGTATTTGGTAACACAATGTGTGCCAATCATCTTACCAAACATGCCATGCAAAATGCTTAGAAACCAGTCGTCAACAAAAAATATTTAAGGACCCCTTGCCATTTTCCATCAAGAAAAAAAAAATCTTTGTGAAAATTTGAAAATGAAGAAATTAAGACAGCCATAAATATTATCCTCAGAATATCCTCAGAAAATGTACAAAATCTATTTATACGGGCTTGCGTGTGTTTCTCTTTAGAGATGTCAAGAAGAGAGCCTTCAATAAAAAAAATTAAAAATAAAATACAATAAAATAAAATAAAAATAGACTTTATGGAGATAAATAAAAAAGCACATATTGTGATATTCCAAATAAGGAAAATGCTTCAAGCTTTCAGTGACTGGGAAAAATATATATAAAAATCCTGGCCAATTCGAAAAGTTTTGTTATCATCAGGATCACAAAGGAGCCTTATGTTCCACTTGAATCTAAACTTGATGATTTTCTTTTCTTTGAGTCAGAAGACTAAAATGAAACGTTTAATATTTCTCATTGATCCACGAACACGCTGGAAGAGGGGAACAAGAGCATTACAAAATTTGCTTTCCAGAAACATTCTCTGTTTCCCCTCATAAAAGCAGCAGGGAACATTTCCAAGTGATATTTAAAGTAGCACTTTTGTTTCTCCAAAAGGTCAGTGTCATGGGGAAGATTACAACAAGAGGAGATCCCTCATACTTACTCTGGTACGTAAGCCCACTAAAGTACCTTTACATGCCCCATTCAATACTCACACA
>NW_015649578.1:449898-455910 GCF_001515625.1 Sinocyclocheilus rhinocerous | reverse complement strand
TATTAACTAACATTAACACAGATTAATAAATGTATTGTTCCATGTTCGTTTGTATACCACGCGCAAGGTTTATGCGCATAGTCCAAGTTTTCTTCTCCAATTTTAGTGTATCTCTGTGGCAGAATTCATGCTGGTCATGCTGGTCTGGCATGTATACTACATCGTTTTGTGTCGGTATCATGGTTTCGTGTGGACGCTTGAGACGATGTTTGCTAAAGCAAGGATCATTATTAATATTGTGTTTAAGGTCAGATATTTGTTGCTAAATAATGCTAAATATTTAGCTTTGGTGTGTGACTCATATCGCAGCATTTGTGCCACAGACCTGGCAACTATGGTAAATTCAAATAAAACCATAATCATGATATGGCTTAGCGCAATCATAAAATTGAAAAGGCTGTGATTAATTTAAAGAAATATCTGTGCTGCGCGTTTCAGAGTGAAGCACTGTGTTCTTTTACACACACGCAGCTCATGATCCTGTGTTTTCAGTGTCTCAGAATGACTTTTTGAATTTTGAGACACTGAATTTGTTTGAAAAATAGCACCAGGGAAAAGACATTTTCACAAACATGATAAATATTAATAATAATCAATACTAACTTACATTTGCCAAATTGAGTTGCAAACATCACCCATGGGGGGCAAGAAAGAGGCAAATAGAGAGAGAGGAGGCAGACGGGGACGTGGATGTGGGAAAAGGCTAAGGTTTGCTAATAAGTGCCAGAAGGTCTCAGACGTCTGGATAATGACAGAACAGCATATGCTCCATCTACTCCACAAACACTGCTGCTGATTCTCTCACCACTCCATATTATGGACATTACACAAGACCAAAGCCACCATAAGCATTAATTTTAAACCCCTCATAACAATAAATAATAAAATGTTTCGTTTTAAACACAATGATATATGCCAGTTTGCAATCAAAGCAGTTTTATTCCAGTGGGGAGATTGCACTAAACACGCTCCTGTAAGCAAAGCAAGATTATTTGCAAAGAGTTGGATTTGCAATGTCTACATAAAAATCAGTTATTCTGAATATTACATCCCTGAATGATATCTGGGTGGGTGGGGGGTAGTATCTATTAAATATAGATTATGAATCGACAGCTATATCGTCATTATAACACTGCTGCTGTATGTTTTATGCAAAATATCGGCCTACTGTACATGAGCATATGGGGGAAAAATTAGTAAGAAACATTCAAAACTGTATTTATTTATGTGTTTGTTTGTAAAATTTTGAAAGAGAATAATACTCAGCCAGGATGCATTAAGTGACAGTGAATACTTTTACACTGTTATGGGGAAAAAATAGTATTTCTAATAAATGCTGTCCTTTTGAACTTTCCGTTTTATTACAAATTATTATTATTATTTAAAATTATAATGAAAAAAATCAGCATATTAGAATAATTTCTGAAGCACTGTATGAAACTGAAAGGAGTAAAATTCAGCTTTGTCATCATAAGAATAAATTACATTTGAAAATATATTAAAATAAAACAACTGTTATTTTAAATACTGTAATAATATTTCACAATATTAATGTTTTTACTGTATTTGACTCCATACGTGAATGTGGTGCTGTGTGTATATTATTTTAGTATGTGGATTAGTAGAAATATTAGACAGATAGATAGATAGATAGATAGATAGATAGACAGACAGACAGACAGACAGATGATAGATAGATAGATAGATAGATAGACAGACAGACAGACAGACAGACAGACAGACAGACAGACAGACGATGATAGATAGATAGATAGATAGATAGATAGATAGATAGATAGATAGACAGACAGACAGACAGATGATAGATAGATAGATAGATAGATTATTATTATTATTTTAGCAGGTGCACGGTTGTTTTCACCTTTGAACACAATCTCACAAAGTCAGATCAGAGCAGTCTTACTGTACAGTATGTTATGATGCCCCAGAAAAACAGTATGAACCTGAAGAATGTGCTTTCTAGATTCATTTCTGTGTCTGTCCTACCAAGAAGTACCGTCTGAGTTTGGGTGTATTATGCAGCCTCATTTAGTTACTCAGTGGGAATTACAGAAGAGAGAAAGAGAGAAATGCATTAATTTTTATTAAGAGGAAAAGCCATTGGTTGGGCTTGCGACGGTATCTGAGTTGGGGGAAATTATTTTCACCTCTGGCTCGGAGAGCACTCACCACCTATACATCACCCGATTACTCCTGGACCGGCCCCGCTCTTAGTCATTAGCCAGTGAATTAACGACAATCCAGCATGCTATTAATCACACTGACAAAAGTGTTAGCATGCCACTGACCTGCCGGCGCACGGGGACGCGAGCAAAGGAGGGGGATTTCAGAGAAACAGAGAGAGAGAGAGAGAGAGAGAGAGAGAGAGAGGGTAGTGGTTGAGGGGGTTGTAAAGATACAGTAGAAGAAACTGGCAAACAACAGCGAGAAAAAGCCAGAGCTGGTACAAAGAGTACAGAATGAAACTCTGGGGCTGTGAGCCACCATTACTCCAATTTGCTCTTTTTCCCGCTCTTTATCATCAAATATGTCTTAATATACTGGATAAAATTTCTCCAAATTTTTAAAGATGGAAATCATACTATTATTTTTTTTTAAATCACAATACCACAATTAAGTGAATATAGATGGAATTTTATACCAGTTCACTACTTTGTTTTGAGTGGATGTCGTCATATTTTATCATGTCCAGGTACTTCAATTATACGAAAAACTGGAAATGTATGAAGAAAAATTGCACATATTGGTTTATTTATTTATTTATTTATTTATATATATATATATTTTTTTTTTCCTTTTGATTTAACTTGTGTTTCTATCTCAATATGTATATATATGTCACCTGAAATGCAACAAAGACATCACACAGTAAAACTCTCAGAATTTAATTTCAAACAAAGCCTTTTTTTTTTTTTTTTTCTCCTGGGATTTACTGTTTACAACAAAAGCCATTTCCTTAATGACATTATCCTCCAGGAAGTGATGTCATTGTTGGTGGGAAATCAACAGCACAAAGACTGGAGGTTCAAAGACGAGAGATTCTATTATGCTGACCGCATCAAGTTACATTTACAAACGTGATCGTATATTCACAGGAAGCATATTAAATTCAAGTAAAGTGTCTGCTTTAATGATTTAAATTGTTTTTGTCAAAATAAAATGTCAAAAATGTATGAAATAATGATGCATAGTCATTCAGTGTAACAGAACCATTTTTGTAGAACTTTCTTAAATTAAAGCACAAGCTTTTTATTTTCTTCAAATTACCAAGGTGCTGCACAAAATGATACATCTCACAAAAGAGCAGCTCAAAAATGCTGACTTCATTCAGTGGCAAAAAAAGTCACGGCTACATTTGACAGCAGATACTGGTGTACTGTTGTACTTTACATGAGGCATCAAACTGGATCAGAACACATACTGACATACAGTTACAGAGCACCTGCTCTTCTCATGTGTGTGGACTCGGGCGAGCAGGTCAAGTGAATTAGCCGGGGTCGTTCAATAAGCCAGCCGCAGCACTGGGCCGTCTAATCACGCTGTTCTGCCTCAGTGACCCGCCAGGAGAGAGCTAAAGGAGCCCAGACTGAGGAGCTGGAGGAACGCTCCACACAGCCTGCATTACTTCAGCTCTGTGTGCAGCATGCAAATCTTCTGCATACAATGACCGCATAGCCTACTTTTGCCAACATGTGGGACATACAACAGTTCATGCCGCATGCAATACAGTTTCCCACAATGCAATGCACTGATATGAGTTAACTGGAAATAACATCAGCCTCAATTTGACATCTCTTTCTTCCTTTAGGCTCTGTTCTGACTGGAATACTAACATACTGCATACGGCAGTATATACTCCCTACTATTTAAAAAAAATAGTACTGTATGTCAAAAAGTATGGAAGGAGACATTTGTACACACAATCGCATAAAAAATTTAAAGCAACCATTTTTCCCCAACATGATTACTGGACAATAACTGCTTTTGAAAACAAAGTGTGCTTATTTGTACTGCACTTGTTGTGTACTTCAAATCTTAAAAGACATGCAGATAATACAATATTAATAAAGTAAAAAGTGAACTTTGCAACAATGCCAAATTAATCTCAAATTTAAAATAAAATAAAGTTTTAAAGTACATTTAAAATGATTGTGTTATTATAATATCTTGTCAAACTTTAAAGAAGTACACTTATTTTGATGTGTTGACATACTGAAGCACATGTACACTAATTGATTATCACTGTAAATGTAAAATGTTCATATTTGAAACTAAATTGCACTATAAAACTACACTAAATAGCAACTTCATTGTTATAAATATGTAATTACTTATATATTTAAATACATGGCATACAAGTTTCAATAGAAATGGCATTAAAGTAGTTTTTTAGTTTACAATAAATGCTTGTCAGTACATTCAACAGTAGACTTTAACCATATCTCAACAGACAATAGAAGTAATTATGACATTACATATAAAGATGTGCTTAAGTCCTCCATAAATAGGTCATAAATCCAGTCTTAAGTTCAACTAAAGAAATTTAACTTAAATTTAAACTATAATACTGTTTCATGTAATTGTAAATAGCACACAATTAAGTGTTCAAAAACACTTAAGTAAATAATTTTTTTCCGTAATAAGCACTGGAGTGTATGTAAATGTTTTTTTTGTTTTTTTTTTGGTACTGTAATATAATAGTCATATCTTATTTAGTCTCCACTGTTTAACAATAGAAATGTTATAATTATTTAATAATTTACATCCTATAGCATTTTGTGATAATAGGTTTTGAGTTCAGAAATTCCAAAATTACCTTTTTTTATAATTAAATTTTTTTACTTTACTTTTTCCCTTCATAGCATCTTCTATATGACACATCTAATCTGTGATCTGAATTGTATTGGTGCAAAAGAAAGGCCACTAAATGAATTAAATGTCAGGTTCGATTAGACCGTTTTAAAAAGTGCATTTATTTGGTTCTGTTGGCGAGCAGGGGTCAATCCACATTGTAAATAGCACACAATTAAGTGTTCAAAAACACTTAAGTAAATAATTTTTTTCCGTAATAAGCACTGGAGTGTATGTAAATGTTTTTTTTGTTTTTTTTTTGGTACTGTAATATAATAGTCATATCTTATTTAGTCTCCACTGTTTAACAATAGAAATGTTATAATTATTTAATAATTTACATCCTATAGCATTTTGTGATAATAGGTTTTGAGTTCAGAAATTCCAAAATTACCTTTTTTTATAATTAAATTTTTTTACTTTACTTTTTCCCTTCATAGCATCTTCTATATGACACATCTAATCTGTGATCTGAATTGTATTGGTGCAAAAGAAAGGCCACTAAATGAATTAAACGTCAGGTTCGATTAGACCGTTTTAAAAAGTGCATTTATTTGGTTCTGTTGACGAGCAGGGGTCAATCCACTTATGTTCAAGCCCACTTAAACATAAGCCAGGAAAACTTCTCCGAATGTCAGAACTCACTAACGTAAATATGATCCTCTATGACTGATGAAGACCTGCCTGGTCAGTCCAGTCGCTTAGTCCTCCTCGAGAGTGATGAAACACACAACACATCACATCAGAGGTGAGGCGAGAGGGATCTGAACCTAAATTGCTCGAGCGTTTTTATCCTTGTAATGAAAGCTTCACTGGAGAAATGAAGCAGTTGAAAGAAAGAGTATATCTAAAAGTAATTGCAATGGATAGTTTTGAACAGCAGGAATTTAAATTAAATTCCATAAAGTCTGAGGAGGCAGTGACTGAAAGAAAATAATTGGCCGTAGAGAAATAGTAGTCGTAATAATAATAATAATAATAATAATAATAATAATAATAATAATAATATGACCCAATACCTAATAATAAATAATAATAATAATAATAATAATAATAATAATAATAATAATAATAATAATAATAATAATAATAATAATAATAATAATAATAATAATAATAATAATAATAATAATAATAATA
>NW_015649578.1:442075-449091 GCF_001515625.1 Sinocyclocheilus rhinocerous | reverse complement strand
CACACACACACACACACACACACACACTCACTCACTCACTCACTCACTCACTCACTCACTAAGTGTGATGATGATGGAATTGTTTAGTGTCTAATGACAACTTGTCATTGTTCTCTTATAGGTTTTGGTTCCCAAGAGTCTCTCTATCACTCCTATTATATTTCTCATAGGTATAAATATCAATCAGTGATGTAGTCACAAATAACTTCATATGTGTTGACATTGCTATTAGAAAAATGACAATTTCTTCCCTGTGAGTGTGTTTGATTTCTTCTGCTGTTTTCTCCCAGGCATTTCAGAGTGAGCTGTCAGCCAAGTATAACCTGTTTGTGTGTGTGTGTGTGTGTGTGTTTGCAGTTGCTTTAATTGCTCTGTAATGTGAGATTCTGTGAGAAAGAAACACACACAGACACTGAAACTGTTTCTGCATCACTGTGACCTGTGACTCGCACACACGCCCATACATACATTAAGAGCATAGATATTATACTCAGTGTGTGTGTGCATTTAAAATTAACGGTGGTATCCTGGAGGAGCTCTGGAGGAATTCATACCTTTCATCTCACACTCAGACAAACACAATACTCCTGACAGTGAGTAGGAGCAAATATGTGTGTATGTGAGTGTGTGTGTGAGAAAGAGAGAGAAGACTAGATGAGAGAGACAGACTTTGACAGAGAAGAGGAGAGACAGAGTAAATATGAGCATTTCTGGCTGCGCTTTTTTCCCTTTACACCGTAAATATATATATACTGCCTGCCATAGCAACTGTTACCAGTGTGCCATTGCATCTGGAGCTCAGGCGAAGACTCTTAAAGTTGGTTATGAATGCTATTATTAATTAAATTAATGCTCTTTTGCTGTTATGAATAAGTGTTATTAGTATTCAGTTGTTATTTTATGAAACCGGGTTGTTGCCATCCACACAAAAATTGTAACACATTTTATTTAACACATATGTAAATAATAAAAAATGCTATTGTAAAATTTTTAGTGTTATTGCTTGTAGTTATTTACCCATTGAGTAATACAGTATAGTACTGCAATACTTGTTTTTCACAATATTTAACAGCTACATATTATTATTATTATTATTATTATTATTATTATTATTAGGTATTGGGTCATATTATTATTATTATTATTATTATTATTATTAAATAAACTCTTTAAAACAACAACAATGATAATAATAATAACAACAATGATAATATATTTTAATAATCGTTAAAATAACGAACTATTATTATTGTTATTATTATTATTATTTCACATAATATTAATGGAAATTTAGTTGAACAAAGACAATAAATAAATAAATAAATAAATAAATGCAGAAAGGGGAATTTGTGATACTATCCATAGTACAATCAATTCTCTTAATTTCCTAAACACTCAGCATTTCCTTAAAAAAAAAAAAACACTAATCAATAAATCTATCAATTCATTATTTTTTTCACTATTTTTCACGCAGGGCAGAAAAACAGGTCTGAAGAGGAAGTCATCAAACTGTGCCGTGGGAAGGAAGCAGGAAAACAGATGTGGCTGTAGAGTAAATGGTAACAAGTGCAGTGAAGAACAATGCGGCCGGTTCTCCTGCAGAACAGAGCTGAGAACCTGCTCAGGCCACAATCACTCACAGCACAATGCTATATACACGCCTGACAAACAATGGGCTGAGCTCTAAGAATTCTGGGAAAGGGGGCCTGACCGGCTTCTCCGATGGGTGGCCAGACCAACGGGGGACCTACACCACTAACCGCTGGAGACGGCATGGTGCCACTCCATAGCTGATGGTCAATTCAATATCTTGACCTTAATTATTTCATAAAAAGTGAATGTATAAATACCATAAGGGTGAACCTATACACTTTTTATGCACCACTAAAGGCACCAAACAGGTATGCAAAAATAATTACTGTTTTCCGACAAGTTTCAAACCCTTATCTTCAGTTGGTAGACTGAACAGTACACTCTAAAAAATGCTGGGTTAAATATAACCCAGCGCTGGGTTAAAAAGGGACAAACCCAGCTATTGGGTTGTTTTGACCCAGCGGTTGGGTTGTTTTGAACCCAACCGCTCGGTCAGAACAACCCAACCGCTGGGTCAAAACAACCCAATAGCTGGGTTTGTCCCTTTTTAACCCAGCGCTGGGTTATATTTAACCCAGCATTTTTTAGAGTGTAGCCCCGCTCCAAACTCATGCTATTGGTTGAGCCAATGTAGTTATGTCCAACCCACTTGCGGTTCTGTTTGGTGGTGCTAGTGGCCTAGGAATCACACACTGCACCTTCAATATCATTTGCTATTTGTACAATTTGCTTATTGCACGGCGCTCTAAACTTCATGACTGTGACTGGTCAGTGGTGGCTTTATGTGGTCAAATAATACATAATGAGACTAAACAGCATTTTTCTGTATATGTAAGTGTTGTTAAAAAAAAACAAGGCAAGAGTTTTTATTACAAAATGATACTTGACATATAAGGTCAGTTGATTAACTACATTGCTGAGAATTGTCTTGTTGGCTAGTGATCTAATCATTTAGACTGGACTCTTCATTATATACTCACTGCACTTAAATGAGTTCTTGCATTTTTTTTAAGTAATTAAGAGCTTGTTTAACAAGAACTCCAGCTTTCAAGAAAGGACTATGCTTACATAACTGCAGACAACTGTAAATATATCATGTATAGGCTACATTTCAACACAATGGGAAAGTCCATTCTGAGTCACAGTAGAGTTTCTATTGTATTTTCAAATCTAATAATGCTTCATCTCATCTTCACAAACCTCTGAAAAATGAATGCAGGTCAGAATATGCAAATGCACGGATATACAGTACATGCGTATAATGTATGCATATGAGAAATAAATAATTGTAAAATGGTTGCTTACTGTTTTAATCAGTGTAACATATATACATAGTAGCATACTCACATTGTAATAAACCTTTCTGTATTTAGCTCAAGTTGCTGTGTTTGCGAAAATAATTGTACTTTTGTTTACAGTTACTAACTGTAATAACTTGTAACTTGTTGTTATTAAGCAGAAAATACTTATAGATGTTTTTATTTTCATTCAAGGTTTAAAAAGATGGAGTATTAATGTTTTTTTTTGTTTTGTTTTGTTTGTTTAGTTTCGAAACGTTTAAAAAAAAAATGTTAATAGAACACTCTTTTGTAATATACTCTATGACCAAAATATGTCCAAACCCACGTGAGTTGGCATATTTAAAAAAACAACAACAACAAAAAAACCCCGCACTTACGCAAAATGTACTTACACTCCTGTTTATGATGGTTAGGTTCACGGGTGGACCTTCATGTTGAATTTTTTTTATTGTATGTTCTTATACAAATAGTTAACATTTTCTCATGAGATCAGTTTTGAAACAACCTCTAAAACTATACATTTATTAAATACTCTTATCAACCAAAAAGTGCCAAAAAAAAAGTGTCTATGTTTTTATCCGAGGAAGACAAGATGCAACATTAACTCTCACCATCTTGATGCATTTCCATGTTCCAGCGTCAAGAATGTTTTGTTTAAAGTCATCTCAATACGACAGAGGCCAGGCCTCACGGTAAGCTAACTAGGGCGGCCTTTTTAAAATACACTCTACTATGCCCTAAATGCTTAATGATGCAACGTGTTCCTTCACTTAATTAACATTCACCTGAGCATGCAACTTCATTAGCAGCAGCGGGCTGGTTTTCGCTCACATAAATAATGCCTCGTACCTGAGACTGCGCTACACGTGAGGTAATTCAGAGGTGGGACGTGGTGAGCGGTCGGAGAATGAAAGGCAATTTTCCTGTTTAAAGCGCCAGCGAATTGCAGTGAATTCCAGATAATTGGCTGGTAATTAGGGGGGTCGTCAGGTCGATTTGGGAACAAATGGCACCCTTTAACGGAGGTGGTCTCCTAGGTAATCTGAGCTGACCCCCCTGCTTTGTCTCTGTTATCTCTGCCTCTGCTCACTGCATGACATCCTAAATAAGGTGCCCCTCTCCGGGGACGAAGCGGCGCAGAGCAACTATTTGTCATGCGTCAGACAGTGGCGCTCCGAGCTCTTTGCTGCTCCCCGCAGTACCTCCGCAAATTTCGTTTCAACGGTCCGACTAGACATCCCATTGCTGGGGGAAGCACGGGAGGTCAGAGTGGACGCAGGCTGAATAAATATCCCACCGCTCTCCTGAGATCCAGCAGGTAGCTCGACAAGGACAGGAGGGGAGGGCTCTGGAAATGGACTGAAGGAGCAGCCTCTATTTTATCGCTCTCTTCTGTCCTTTTTTTTTTAAGAATTGCACAGCCAAAGTTTGGTTTTAAGGAAAAGGAAAGGAAATATTGTTTTAATGCTATATTTTTACTAAAATGGTCATTTCCCTGCATATTTCGGGCTATTTCATTTTATATCGCTATAAAATGGGTAGGTTTAGGGGTCTAAAAATCTAAATCGCTTATTGATTAAATGATAAAAATTCATTGATACAAATATCTTAATGATATAAAAGATTTGTAAATATTTCACGTTTTTTAGCAGTAAATTTGTAGCAACTTTACGTTTTGAACATTGACATACATGTATGTCCAAATTGTACGCTACAGCATCAAAGTGTACAAAACTACGTTTTGTGCTTGTAAACGTTACATACTAATGCCTACATATATACCATGAGACCAGGCTACACATATGAAATTGCGCAGATTTAAAGATAATGTTTCTGCACATGACATATGAAAGGAAAAGGATGTTGCTGTTTTACTGTTTGAAGTGATGGAGTGTATAGCCTTGGGGGCAAACTCTGCCTTTCTGGAGACCCTCCCCAGCTCCAGATATCACAGCTCAACAGAAAATGAGCAGAATGAGTAGTGGAGTGGAGGTTAAAGGTGAGCGGCCGGGCTGTCGGATGGAGGGAGAGGAGGACAGACCTAACAAGACGATGAAGAATGACTAACTCCGCTTTGATTTAACAGGTCCACACGACACAATATGAATGACCCTCCAAAGCATGTGACAAGCAGCCACCAACAGAGATAAACACAGCAAACATGTAGGAGGAACAGAGAGAAACAGAGCTGGAAAACAAATGTCATTTCGTTTCCCTTAAATATTGATTTTACTGTCATAGAAGGAAAAATGGAAGATGTCCTCGAACTACAAATCACTGTACTGTGTAATGATATGTTGAGATGCTGTTGAGATAAAATGACACGCATAGAAGACAAACTGAAATGAAGTTCGGAATTTTCAAATTTTATGATGCAAATAAAGAACCTGTGAGTATATGGAAGGATAATTATGTTATCTGGTCCATATGAAATTTTCACTCCTGATAAATCTAAATACATTAAACTCATAAGAGGCAGAAGACATCAACTCTCACACCGCAGCTACAACAAATATTGCCTGACTCACAACTCACTCCTTATCCAAAATTATGCACTAAAAGAACTTACCGAATGCAGACATGGTCTATGATCGTGTTCGAAAGCTCTTCCAGTTTTCAAAAACCCTGGTTACCAATTAACTGAGAGCCCAAGATAGTTGCTGTCACACACACATGCACACACACACACAGAGTCTCAGATAGGGTGTATAAGGCTGGTGAAGAGGCTGTCCGCTGGGGTGATGCTGCTAACGTGAAAGAATGTGAAGCAGATAGCAGAGGTGCAGGAACTCGACGCGCTGAAGGAAAGGACACTTCAGAGGTCAGGCACAGAGAGGGCCCAGAGTCAAGCTGGGGCCCTCAGATCATGTCTGTCCGTGTAAGATGACTTCAGCTCTATCTTCCTAACTGTTGATAGTATTTCAGGATGTTTAGATGTGTCAGACAGGAATATTTTAAAACAGACTAAAAGCTTTGGTTACACTTTATTTTAAAGGTGTCCTTGTTACAGTGTAACTATGCATTTAAGTACTGTGCAATATTAATTAACTACATGTATTTACTATATGGTTAGGGTTAGGATTTGGGTTTGGCTTAGGGTTACTTGCATGTAATTATGCATAATTAATTGTTATTATAATAGTAAGTACATGTAACATGTGTAACAAGGACACCTTAAAATAAAGTGTCCCCAAAGCTTTTCACAATAATTTGTTTTTTTTTAATTTATATATATAATGATTCATTTCAATAATGAATGTTTCTGGAATAAATTCAGTTAATTTAGATTTTAATACTTGAAGAATATTTTTACATTACTCACAAAATTTTTATGTTCAGCGTTTGCATTTATTGTTTATTGGAAAAAAAAGATTTAAACTATAGAACTATTTAGTTAAACTGTTTAATCTATTTAAAGTTAATAGCTAAAATATTATTAACATATATATAAAACCATAATATGTTGAAGAACATATTTTAAACATACATTTTTATAACATTTTTATATTAAACACCTCATATGATGATGAAGCAGAGGTTTATAGAAACTGATTGTGAGCATATGTTTCAATGCAGCTTCACATTAAAATAACAGTATTAATTTTGTCAAATGTTAATCAATTCTAAAAAAAAACTATTTCTACTGAAGATAATAGTGTCATTATTCGGATCAATTTAGTCCAGTGTTGTTTCAAGTCTGTCGATAACTGTCAGTGTTGCAATGTTGCATCAGTTATGATTTGAAATAAGTTTAATTCATCAAAGTTCATCCATTTTTGTACAAACTCGATTTAGCTATAAATTCCGTTCAAATTTGGTTCGCATCTGATCACAGTTAAAACAATAATATTAATGAATATTAATTGTCTTTTAAACCCCAGATTGTATGAAATATATTTAAAAAATTATAAAATAAAGTGTTTTTTTATGGTAAGTTCTAAATTAACTGGTAAAGTTTAAAAAGTATTAAAAAGATCAAATGCGACTGATTCTGACTGCACTAGTAGTTAAGCTAAAACTTGTCTGTTACCAATTCTTACAGTGTAGAAATAACAAATGGTCATGTGTAAAGGCTAAAACCTGTGTGTGTGTGTGTGTGTGTGTGTGTGTGTGAGAGAGTTT
>NW_015649578.1:439211-441035 GCF_001515625.1 Sinocyclocheilus rhinocerous | reverse complement strand
GTCCCAAACAGTATAGGTATAATGTACACTGAATGTCATTGCATTGAATCCAAAATATCAACCCATGTGGGATTTATTATAGAGAATGGGAATCAAGCACAATTTACAAGCAAAAAGAGTTTTAAATGAGAAAACAGATTTACTGTTCAACTGTATTCTTGTGACACTTTGCGTTATAAAATGTGTTGGTAACTCTTTACAATACTTGTAACTATATCAGTGCTTCTAAATCATTTATTAGTTAACTTAATGTTAATTATAACAGTAATAATGTATTTAGTAATACATTATTAAAATCAAAGGTTGTATCATATTCTCATATTATTTCATGGACCTGCAATTAACAGTTAACAGTTAGCAATGAACTAACATCAACAAAGATGAATAAATACTTGAACAAATGCATTGCTCATTGTTATTTCAGGTCAACTAATGAGACATTATTGTAAAGTGTTTCTAATATGTCGATAGTTAAAGTGATGAACTGCACCTGTGTTTGCTCTGCTAGGACACCTGTACGGTGGCCGAGAAGTGCAAAGCAAATCACGTCTTTTAAACCCCAGATTGTATGAAATATATTTAAAAAATTATAAAATAAAGTGTTTTTTTATGGTAAGTTCTAAATTAACTGGTAAAGTTTAAAAAGTATTAAAAAGATCAAATGCGACTGATTCTGACTGCACTAGTAGTTAAGCTAAAACTTGTCTGTTACCAATTCTTACAGTGTAGAAATAACAAATGGTCATGTGTAAAGGCTAAAACCTGTGTGTGTGTGTGTGTGTGTGTGTGTGTGTGAGAGAGTTTCTGTGGTGGGCTGGCAGTGTGGGCTCTGTCCCCTGCACCTTTCTGGACTGGCACACATGAGGTGGCTTTGTAGGAGATCCAGGCGTAGGCAGCATTCCTTTGATTGGATGATACCGGGACTAAAGCTCTTCCATATGACACCCTCACATGGCTGCTGTGTCTAGCCACCATCTATCTCACTCTGTGTGTGTGTGTGTGTGTGTGAGGATTGCACAGGCACAACGAGGGGTTTGTGATGACAGGGGCCAGGCCTCGTTACACACCAAAGCATCTATGTGTCTTTATCTGTCTCCGCTCACCCACCGCAGAGAGGAGATTGACGCAAGGCCACAATGAGGCTTTCTGAGTTCATCGATTATCACATTTGCACAGAGATATCACATTCTCCAGCCGTCTGACCTGATGAAAAGCCATTTGTTGGGATCTCTCGCCCTACTAGACTACTGGTCAAAAGTTTGGAATAATTAAGATTGTTTAATGTTTTTGAAAGGAAGTCTCTTATGCTCACCAAGGCTGCATTTATTTACTCCAAAAAATTAAAAATAAATAGTAATATTGTGAAATATTATTACTATTTAAAATAACTTTGTTCTATTGTAATATATTTTAAAAAGTAATTTATTCCTGTTATGTAAAGCTGGATTTTTAGCATCATTACTCCCGTCTTCAGTGTTACATGATCCTACAGAAATCATTCTGAATATGCTGATTTAATGCTTAATTGTTATCAATTATTATTGGTGCTCAGTTATTAAGAATGGTTCTTATTATTAATGTTGAAAACAGTTTGCATCAGTTGCATTTATTTTAATTAGATTTGTTGTAACATTATAAATGTCTATACTGTCACTTTAATTTGTCAATTTAATGCATCCTTGAATTAAAGTATTAGTTTCTTACTTTCCTTTTATATATTTTTTAATCTTATCCCAAACTTTTGAATGGGAGTGTAAGTAATGAGTCCTTATTTTAAGGTTTTACCAAAATATGTTATCCAAACATGTTGAGTTTATATATATA
>NW_015649578.1:426391-439047 GCF_001515625.1 Sinocyclocheilus rhinocerous | reverse complement strand
TTGTGTTTTCTGACTTGTTATAATGTTTTCTGAATTGTTGTTGTGCTTTCTGAATTGTTATTTTGTTTTTTAGACTTGCATTTGCGTTTGTAATTTGTTATTTTGTTTTCAGAATTGTGATTTGCTTTGCACTTCTCGGCCACCGTACACCTGTGAGAACCTGAGCGAAACTGACTTCATACGGTCGCTAAAAATCAGCAAACCACATTAGAAATCATTGCAAATTTGGTGAAACTAGAAAAGTTGAAGCAGCATGTGCAGCCACTTGCTTTGACATTGTGTTTCTAATGAAACACATCCACATATTGATGTGTGACTTAATGTGTAAATGATATTTGGGGCACATTTTTTCATCTTGATTTTCCTCCCTTTTCTCCTCTTGCTACTGCCGTGACCTCCTGGGTGGGCCGAACACCCCCTTCCCCAGTCCTTATATTTTTTTCAAGTGCTGTGCTGGTAGGTTGGAGTCTAATCCCTGTCTAATTCCCGGAGCTGATTGGGTTTACAGGGGCAGGGATCAGCAGTGTTGCCCGGTCCCGCACACAGCGACTCGGAGCCAGGCCCCTGCCCGGCACTGCTCGGCCCCTCCGCGGGAACAAAAGAGCCCCTGTTTGCGCACCCCTTGCGCTCAAGAGGCTTAGGGACATTTTTCTCATTTTTGAACAGCTAATATCTTGCAAAAGTTGTCTAATCTCTTTAAGTTAAAGTTGAGCTTTTGTAAAAGCCCAGGCTAGCTGTGCTTATGACTTGACTGTTATCCAGCAGCATTTAATTAGGTCAGGGTGGGCCTCCAATGTGCACAACACAGAGAGGATTGTGGGTATGCAAATTCATCACATCATATCATCTTTATCGCCCTCCGAACCCCAACATCCAGCATGGCGGAACCAACTGATTGAATAATACATATGAAGTTACAAATAATTTTTTGGAGGACGCTCCACTACAGCATCCTGCATTAACATCCAAACTGATTCAAACAACAAATTCATGATTGATTCAAAGTGAAGGTCTAAGAAAAAGTCTAGATTTTTTTTCCCCCTCTAGGCCTACTGTTGAAAAGTTTGGGGTCAGTAGGATTTTTTTTTTTTTTTAAGAAAAGCTCCTTATGCCCAAATGCTGCATTTTTCATCAAAAATGCTGTGAAGCATTATATTACGTGGCCTTAACTACTATGCACTTACATAAAAAAGTACAATCTACTTATTGTGTTCATATTGTATTGCAAAACACTTTTGCTGCTATTGAGGTGGGATATGGGTAAGGTTAGGGACAAGTTTGGTGGTATGGATAGGTTTAAGGGTGGGTTAAGGTGTAAGGAATGGGTCAACTGTGTAATTATAAATGTAATTACAGAAATTAATTACAGATGTAATTACATGCACATCATTTTTTAAAAATATAAATGCAATGTAAAACATGTATGTACACAATAAGTCCAATTTAATCTAAATGAAAGTACATAGTAGTTAAGGCCACTTAATATAAAGTGGGACCAAATGTATTAATAACTATAAATAGTACATGCTGATGATATTTTTTTTATAAGCCATTACTCAGTGTCACATGATATATACATATTTTTGTGATTCTTTTATGAATAGAAAGTTCAAAGGAACAGGATTTTTTTTCACACTTTAGTTTGGGGACCAATTTTCTCTATAACTAACTATTAACTATGACTTTTGCCTCAATAAACTCCTAATTTGTTGCTTATTAATAGTTAGTAAGGTAGATGTTAAGTTTAGGTATGGTGTAGGATTAAGCATAAAATATGCTAAAAATAAAATTATATATAATATTATTAAATATTAAGATAAAATAAAATATTCTGATCATGCAGAATAAGGTATTAATATGTGCTTTATAAGTACTAATAAACAGTTAATATTCTAGTAATGTGCATGTTAATAAACAACTAGTTGATATTGAGAATGTAAACTGAAATATTACGTTTATTATTGTTATTATTATTAATAATATAAAATGATCAGCATAATCAAAAAATCACTTTTGATTAAAACAAAAATAAATCTCACTGACCCCAAACTTTTGAACACTTTAAGTCTTGACTGACTTGGCAGCAACAGCAGCATGATAAAATAAATAATTGCATTTATTATTAATAATACATACACCATAAACAATTCTCTAGTTCAAATGTAAGTGATGTTGGAATTCAACTGATGTGTTACGGCTTCAAACATGTATTATGCAATCAGACGTTCATAAACTGATGAGCACTTCCATTCACTTAAGGAAGCCAGTCTAGAGTATGTTTCTAATGGACAATGTCCAGGTGAAACTTCATCACCATTATGCACCAACCAACTCTAGCACTTCCACACAAGTTATAAGAGCCTCACTAATCACATAATTACATACAATACAAGCTTGAATGGAGAGGGGAAGCACATGACATCGGCATGAACTGAGATGGGAACACTTGAATTACAGTTTTCAGCTCTTCTTATTTACCTTTGTAATGGGATCAAGACACAAGACACCACTTTCAACAATAGCCTGTACGTTCTGTGCAAGTACATACTAATTCTACTTTCCCCCCTCTCTTTGGAGTTTGGGTTACAGGAAGTTAACCTGAGCCGCGCTCCGCCTCTCAGAGCAGTCAAGCTGTAAAGAAGATGGGGCATTGTACACCTGGACGTGCTTTTGAGGGACAAGGTCAATGAGACAGTAAACGATGACGATATTGCACAAACTTGGGAACATGGTGAGGCTGTGATCTTTACATCGATGCTCGAGGCCTTGATAGAGTTGTGCTCTGAGCTGCCACTGTTTGCCCAATGTGGTGTCTGTTTTGACAAGCCTGTCTAATAAAATATATGGCGAGCTTAAAGCGCTCCTCTGGCAAAGATACCTCATCAGCCGCACAAATCCTTGAGAGAGTTCATAAGAAAGTCACATGTGAAAATTTACAGAATTACACGCTAATCCTCTGTATGCCACACATTGGCACTGACCTCATGACGCATGTCTTTAACAATTCAAACTATTCTAATCAAAGTCAACAGACTGTGGGCACGTAACTGAAGGAAATGTTACATTTGAATAAACTGAAGATGTGTTTTGAGAATCACAATTACTGAGTAGGGTAGTACCAGGACCAAATGTAACCCTAGACACAAAACAAGACCTGTTATTCCAAGAATCAAACTATCCGTTTTAATGAATTTAAATCATAATAATGTTTCATTTAGTTCTGCGTTCACTACAGTCAGTAATCAAGTTTTGACCATATTTTGAATGTTTTCAAAGAATACTACCCTAAATCAAGTTGGTGGGGACATGAAAGGACAAACTATTGCTTACTTATCACTTTATTGCACTCGAAGTAGTTATTTTTTACCATTGTTTGACACATTTTTGCAGGTGAAATCCAGTCTTTTCAATAGGAATCCAAGCATTCGTGAATGTTGCGTGAGGGCAAAAGATTTCCCCACACAGATTCAGCGTCATGTTCAAGTTGGTCACGCAATTTTTTTTCCTGCACAAGATCACATCCACATTTCATTTCATTTAACATAGTCCAAGATTCTCTATTTGACACAATCTTATGAATTTAAACCACATAAACACATTTCATTACACCAAATACACAAAATAATGTTCTTTTTAGCAGCATCATATGACCCCTTTAAATAATTTAGCAACAGAATATCTTCTCACTAAAGAACACTTTTTAAGATTCTTAAGTTGAGCTAAAAGCTTCTTCGGACATTAAATTCTAACTCAATCTCATAAAAAACAGAGTGGTGATTTTGTATGAATTTGTACGTGATTCATATATGGCAAATATGCAACTTTTAGAAGAAAAAAAATTTAAGCACGAGGGTCCACCTATAAACATAAGTAAATCATACAAAAACATATGAATCACATTGTACAAATTCACACAATTTTGCCACAAATTTGCCAGAACATGCATTGAAAATGCTGCTCTTTCATGAACTTATTTGACTTCTCTCAGATTTTGCTTCTAGAATTCCTAAATTAGAAACAAATTGTTTAAAAATTTGAATTGTTGACATGTATGGTAAGACTATAGTGGTATTAAACTGAATAGAATAGAATAGAATAGAATAGAATAGAGTAGAGTAGAGTAGAGTAGAGTAGAGTAGAGTAGAGTATAGTAGAGTAGAATAGAATAGAATAGAATAGAATAGAATAGAATAGAATATTGAGAACTCTGATCATTTGATTGCTGACTGGTATCTAATCTGAGCACAATTTGAGACACTGTTCGAGATCTTTTCTGAAACTCTAAAAGAGACACATATTAAATTATTGGGGTCTCTTTTCCCAAGAAAAATATCTTAGAAAGTCTCCATGTGCTTTCAATCGCATTATTTTCTTGGAGTCACAATCGACATTAAAGAGATCTCATTTGTGCCTGTTCTTTCCTATGGCTTCTTACAAACTCGTCATACCGCATCCATCCATCCACGCTGCTCTGCCGCCCACCACCCCTCATCTCCATCTCTCTCTCCCTCCCTGCGGACACAGATGTGCCAGAGCTGGTGAGTTGTAAGCCGGGTGCGTTGGCACAGAGCGAGAGCTACAAAGAGCGTCTGATTGGAAGCAGCGGGTGAGGACCTTTAACGAGAGCCAGTGAATAGGGGACAGCAGCGGCCTGGACCGCCTCCGCTCTCTACACTTCTTCACACACCCAGCTGCCTCTCTCCATCAAAAGCCACACGCAACAGGCGTCCATCTTCTGGCCAGCTTTACCTTGGAAACACACACACACACACACATATACGCGAGGTCTGCACTTAACAAATCAGCTACACACACTCACACGCTCTGAGCCTTGACTTTGAACATTCAAAGAATTGGGATCTCGCTCATTTGCATGGTCTTCATCCACTAGTACACAACCCATTCCACATCTCCACTAAAATCATCCCATCATTTCACTCCGTAATGGAAAACAAGCCGGTGTGTTTTAGATACCTGCCTGTTTACTGCTCCGTCAACCTTAATGTGGACAACGGCACAAAACAACCGAGCGACTCGCTAGAGCTGTCCGGTTCAGGGCACCGACACATATTTCACTACTGACATTTCAGACTTGTGGAGCCAAAGGCCTTTTAGCAGAATGACCTTTGGTATTGATCCAGACCCTCTGCATCCATCTGAGCCTCACGCTGGGCGGAAAGGCTGATTTCCATCAGAAGTGGAGGAGAGAAGGTGAATGTAGAGGTGAGAACAGCGGTGGGATAGATGTACTTTGGAGAAATGGAGCAACATTTGGATAATGTCAGAGGCTATAGTGTTATTACAACACGTGTGATCTAAAGTCAATGCTTAGATGTTACAAATTGTCAGCTTTGGCCTCTATTTGCTTATTCAGAAAGGGCAGAAATAGAAAAAGCTTCCCTAAAGTTTGTTATTACATTGTCGTAACAATGTACTACAGTTAATACAATGTAATTACAATGTTATAAAACATGAAAAACATTTAATCATCAAATTTAAACATAATCTGCTATTTCGCAGGATCATTTCTGCAATGGTTTACATTTAACACAATCCATGGATGTTGTTGTTATTTGAGTGACTGTATAAAGGTTAAGTCAAAACAATAAATAACAATGATCTAATAAAGAGGTGATAATAATGTTTGGAGTAATTCAGGAAATGTGATAGAACAACATGAGCTCCTTAAATAATGATCTAAACGAAGCAATGATATCATTCCACTCTGCTTCAAAAATAATCACTCGCTATTCTATTAATAGCAGCCAAATTTCTTGACTTGGGAATTTGGCACGCGTTCCCAGACATTCTCTTTCTTCTGCCTCATGGTTTGGACTAGGAAAAAAAAAACATTCTGCCACTTCAGTGATGCTACATACAAAGTATTCTGGCTATTTTAAACTCACTTGTGCCATACTAATGTATCAAAATCCTGCCAGCGATGCCAAGAAAATCAGCATTCCCCCCTCCCTCAGCTATTTCACCCTCTCTCGCTCTCCTCAACAATGCAGCAAATGAAGATGCTAGTGTCTTGCAAACACTGTCTAGCATCTTAATTACCAATGCTGATAAACAACCCTAATGACGAGGGGTTAATTGGCGGCTCCTGCTCGTCGAGAGAACAACAAACAATTTGAGATCGGCACTTAGTGTCTGTGTGCTAAATTACAGACGCCGCACAAAGATCAATGTCCAATCAGATAGCAGACGAGCCTTTTGAAGGCCTGAAAGCATGATCAAGCTCTCCACTCTCCATTCAGCTGTAATTAAGGGCTGTTAATTGCCACAAAAGCCGATTGCCATACATCCACACATTAGTCTCCGACACAAAACAAACAGGAGTCCTAACATCCAAAAGTTATCTACATTTAGAACAAAAATTGACCTGTTTCATCTCACACTCTTTTTTGTTTACATTCTGAGCATTTTGGGAAAAGGAGTGACTCTGTGCCTGCATGTGTTTTATTGTATTGAGCAAACTGGTGTTAACAGATATCTGTTATGAGCATAGCTGATATGTATGTTTTAAAATACCATATTAATATTTTTATTATCTTTAACATAGATTTTTTGAATAATTATAGCATACAGTTCTGTCATGACAACTCTCGGAGGGATTGGCATGGTAATGTACATGACAATGTTAATGTATTTACTCTTGGCGGAATAGATCTGCTACGCTGCTGCTGCTGAGGTGGAGCAAGTATCGAGACTTGCTACTGCCAATACATCCACAACATGCTGCTGTGAGCATGTAAGAAATACTGCTGCTGCACATATAACATACATGAAATAACCCCCATATAGCATACATGAATCACCTCGTAGCAGATCTATACAGGTGGAGCTGGGGAAGGTGGAGGGTTTCTGAAATGCGCTGCCATCTGCTACTGCAAACAAAAGCCAAGTATTTGAATATTGAGCAGCGAGCTCATTGGCTACCGATACAGGAGAGAACCAATCAGCTGCCATGTGACAATCGCCAGGTCAGATTGAGCTAGACTTATCGGACTGCGCCATCTAGAGTTTCATGCCAGAACTCTGTATTTATGTGGTTATACCATTTAACAACCTGAACCAATCATTCCATGTCCTAAAAATTACAATATATTTCTTTGAGACTTACTAAACTCAATGCATAGTCGTGGTGGTCTAAGTTGATCCCTCTTTGTGATATAATTTATTGTTTTATGGTTTCTTGTCACATAACCACAAAATTGCTCCCCATATGTCATTAAAAGCATGATGACATGAGCAAAAGATTCTAATATCAAAAATAATATTTAACATAACAAAACTTCAGTGCATTTTAATCAGTTAAACAAAATTATTTTTATTTCAACCTTTTTATTAAACTTTTGCCTTCATTATGATCTCAAGGTTATACCACAAGATTTTTTTTTTACTAAATAAATACATATATTTTAGTTCATAACAGAAGTCTATTCAGTTCATTGTGTGAAATGCACTGCAATGTATTTGTATTTTTATTATTTTTTAATCCCATCGATCCACACTGTAGATAATTAGTTGTTTAAGTTGCAAATAATACAAAGATCATTGGAACATGTTTTACAAGAAAATGCTATTTCAGTTTTTCTACTTCAAAATGTAATGTTTAATGCCATGTTACTTGCTGTTTCTCTGAAGTTGTTTGACACTGAAGAAGTCTGACAGCCAAAACATTTGTCATATTGTTGTATCCCCTGTTTAAATATGTTTCAAAGTGCAGAAGTTTTGCCTAGGTTTGTATTTGTAAAATTTACAACCAATTGAAAATTGTGAGTGAAAATTGTTTCTACACCATTTTGTTTCAGTGCATATACTGTAAATATTTTAGGAATGTATAGTTAGTTCATTTAAAAGGCAGGAAGGGTAAGTGCATACCAACCTACACAGCATGTTACAAAGCAAGGGTCAGTTATTGACTATCTCTCCAGGCCTTCGGTATTGGTATTGATTCCTATCGGCTCTCACTAATTGTGTTTAAGTGCCGGGTAATCGGCACTCTATTGTCGGTTTCCAAATTAGTAATCAACTCTAACAGGCCTACACAATTACCGCCCTCGCTGTAGCACATTCTAAGCGATATAAATATCCTCTGTCAGTGGCTCAGGGAAAGTTTGTCTTTTCTTGCTCTCACTTAAAGCAAACACAATGGAGACTAAATCTAATGGACCTTGAGAGCTAGGCCATCGCTACTCGTTCTTTCTGTGATTAAAAACACAATAATATAGTTTGGCTGCAGCAGTCTATTTCGAAGTGTGCTATTAATTAAACTGCAATGAAATAAGAAAAAATACCATAGTCTTTTATTGAATGACAGACCCAAGAATATGGTTTGACTCAAGCCAAGCAAGCACCTAGCAGCTGCATAGCAGCATAGTTATGAGTAAACTCACTTTCTTTAGAATATGCACAAATTTGGATTATTAATGGGAAGAAGAAGGAAAACAGAAGTTGCCCTTTTATGTACTAAAACAAGAGTTCAGGCCATGTGCTTTCAAAAGCAGTATGGCAAGGGTTGATTTTAATATTCATGTAAAGAATAAGACTTCTGTCAGTCTCGTATTACTTTCATCTTTGAAATTTTCCACGATCAACTGTTTGTAAGACAGATATTAGTAGGTAGTCAGGGTTTTAACAGTGCAGCGCCTCGATCCAGAACAAGGCCGCCTCACAGAGCCGAGAGGAAGATCTCGGCCGCTTTTCATTAGAGACTGTTTCCTTTCCATTGATTCCATCTGACGGCAGTATCTGAAGGTGCAGTGTTGGCAGTGAACTTCCCTTAAAAACTCCCTCATGGTGTGTCTTGGCCTGAGTAAATACCTGTATTGTACCTGTTTTTTTGTTTTTTTTTACATAAGATCACTGCTGTTTGCATTCATAAAATGCTCTGATAACATGTTATTTTCTAGAACATCTGATTTGTGTTGATTTGAGCAAAGTAGTCAGCTGGCAGAGAGAGGAGCCTGAAAAAACAGTCAAGTGAGCATACAGAGATCCACTGATGCATCTCCAGTGTCAGAGTTTATATGCTGGTCAAATGCAATTAAAGGAATTAAACGGTTGTTAAATTAAAGGAAATTATAGCAATGTTACTGGTTATGTTCAGTTTAAATGTCAATGTCGACAGAGAATCATTTTGATTCTCATTTGGTTTGTAAAATGCATTTTGGTTAAAGTACCTAGTAGTTACGTGTCATATCTTTTTTCTTTGTTCGTGGTTTCATGCTAACACGTAAAATATTTAAGTTTTATGCTTTCTCAGATATGTATTTTAAACATGTATTTGCCATCCTGCATGTGCCTGATAGATTTCAATTATGTTTTTTTACTGTAACAGTTGCTCGTTGATTTCAGCGTTGAAATATACATTAAAATGACATTCTTCACATCACACTGTGTCTAAGAACAAAACAAAGATTGCTTTTATGGTAACAGTTAAATGTATTTTTAATAATTAGCTAAACAAAACTATTCTATGGACGCACAATATGCTTTAAATGTGCACAATCAATTAACACATTTTTTTTTTTAATATTTCAAAATATTGCAAAATATACAATTGTACAAATCGCAATATGCATATCACAACATCTGGCAAAAGCTCAATAGCTTTAATACTTTAAAAAGTTACGAAAAAGTAAAAGTTTTAGGTTGATTTAATGCCAAAAGAATGTGAAACATGAATGTTTGTTATATAATTTTCAGTTTTTAAATATTAAAATATAACTTAAATTGATTTTGTGCATTTAAAGCATAAATGTATCGCATTTTGTGTTAACAAGTAACCGCATATCCCATTTTTCTTTAACATCATGCAGTTCTACTGTAGGCTAATCATTACTGTCAAGCAAAGTAGCAACTTTATCAATACAATAAAATATAATGTTCTAGATAAATTTGAATGAATCAAGAATAAATAGTAAACTGAGTGTTTATTTGCATTTTATAGCAGCTTCGAATGTGGCTCATTCAGTGTGACATTAGTTCAAACTATCCATTTTATAACATGAATGTGTTAATTTCGTTAACGAAAACTATGACGAAAAATGTTCGTCAATGAGGTTTTTTCCCCTGACGAAAAAAAGACGATAAGGTCATTAAACGGTAACTGAGACTAAATGAACATGCAATATTGTTGACGAAAAAAGACTAGACAAAAATGTAGTTAAAAGAACAAAAACTTTACTAAAACCTTTTTATTTTTTTTTTGAAAAAAGTGAAGCCAAAATATTTCAGACTGCTGAACAAGACTCTATTATGCGAGCGTTCATGTTTGCGGTTGCCAGATATCAAGAGCTCAGGTCCCCCAATCAGAGCTTTTAGGTTAAATGCATTCATACATAACTCTGCCCAGCTTTTTGGTTTATGCAATCTGGCAACCATTCACACTCCCTCTCTCTTCGGAGGTGCCATGATCTGAAAACACCAACATACAGTTCTGTACAAGTTAGTTGGAGATCAGCGATCTCCATTTGAGGTGTTCTGCTTAAATGAAAGTGTCATTCAGCCAGTCTGTGTTCTGTCATGGATCTCGACTGTATTGTTTGCGAGAGTGGTTGCGGATTGTAACGTTACTTAGAGAAACATTAATGCAATTTGGAATTACTATTAGGAATTTCTCTGTTATAATTTTTGAGAGTAGGTTTTTGTTACAGCAGTTTTCATAACGTTGCCAGGGCGATTGTATATCTGAAGTCTTTGGTGTTTATTTAGCCTCTAATTGATATCCTGTTATAAATCTGTACGCTAACGTTAGATGAGGTCAAATAAACCATGCATACGATTGATTTGTGCTTATTGGTGAAAGAGCAACTTCTGATGAAATGTACAAATAAATTTCCCAAATGACAACAATCACTGCAATTAAAATTGAGCAAAATAATATATTTTTTTCATCATTTTAACCCAGAGCCGATCCTCCCTATACGCAAAATATGCAAGCTGCTTCCGAAACACCAGGGGGTCCCCTTGCTCTCAAAGATGATTTAATTTTGGTTTCGTTTTTGAATTTGGCCAGCGGTTATGAAAACATGAATGCTCTTTTTTTTTAATGGGGTGCGCTGTCGCCCTTTCTATGTAAAAATCAGTAAAATCATGTAAGGTGAATGTCCTACAGTCTTGCTCAAGACTAAAAAAACGAGTTGAAAGCGTACCGAGCCGCGGAAGAGACACTGTTTCTCAAGCGCTTTCCGCGAGCGCGATTCGAGACGGAGTGAAACACGGACAAATGCGTTTCATTCATTCATTCATACCCCACTCCACCGCCCACCCCACACACCCCCCGCCGACACAGTTCTGCATAGGGCCCCCAGAAGTCTAGGATCGGCACTGTTTTAAATTATACAGTAAGACGAAAATATGAGGAAAATGTGTAAGTTTCAACTGACTAAAACTAGACTAAAATTCTCAGACATTAAGTCGACTTAAACTTGACTTAAACTAAAACAGGACAAGTTGACGAAATATGATAAAAACTACAAGTTACATTTGACACAGGACTAAGACTAAGACTAAATTAAAAATAGCTGACAAAATTAACACTAGTTGCTAGGTTGCTAGATAATGGGGTCACAATGCATTTTTGCTCGGCATTTCATTAGAATGCAATAAAGCCTTCAAAAAGAGCACACATATCTCATTTATCAGAGCTGGCAGAGGCTAGCCAGTTGGACGGAAGATATCAGTGCTTAAGTGTTATCCAAACAAAATACGAAATCTCTGGATCCTTTTTGTGTTAAAGTCTAATTTGCAGTTTTCTGTTTATGCAATCTGGCAACCATTCACACTCCCTCTCTCTTCGGAGGTGCCATGATCTGAAAACACCAACATACAGTTCTGTACAAGTTAGTTGGAGATCAGCGATCTCCATTTGAGGTGTTCTGCTTAAATGAAAGTGTCATTCAGCCAGTCTGTGTTCTGTCATGGATCTCGACTGTATTGTTTGCGAGAGTGGTTGCGGATTGTAACGTTACTTAGAGAAACATTAATGCAATTTGGAATTACTATTAGGAATTTCTCTGTTATAATTTTTGAGAGTAGGTTTTTGTTACAGCAGTTTTCATAACGTTGCCAGGGCGATTGTATATCTGAAGTCTTTGGTGTTTATTTAGCCTCTAATTGATATCCTGTTATAAATCTGTACGCTAACGTTAGATGAGGTCAAATAAACCATGCATACGATTGATTTGTGCTTATTGGTGAAAGAGCAACTTCTGATGAAATGTACAAATACATTTCCCAAATGACAACAATCACTGCAATTAAAATTGAGCAAAATAATATATTTTTTTCATCATTTTAACCCAGAGCCGATCCTCCCTATACGCAAAATATGCAAGCTGCTTCCGAAACACCAGGGGGTCCCCTTGCTCTCAAAGATGATTTAATTTTGGTTTCGTTTTTGAATTTGGCCAGCGGTTATGAAAACATGAATGCTCTTTTTTTTTAATGGGGTGCGCTGTCGCCCTTTCTATGTAAAAATCAGTAAAATCATGTAAGGTGAATGTCCTACAGTCTTGCTCAAGACTAAAAAAACGAGTTGAAAGCGTACCGAGCCGCGGAAGAGACACTGTTTCTCAAGCGCTTTCCGCGAGCGCGATTCGAGACGGAGTGAAACACGGACAAATGCGTTTCATTCATTCATTCAT
>NW_015649578.1:424590-425275 GCF_001515625.1 Sinocyclocheilus rhinocerous | reverse complement strand
TTAAATGAAAGTGTCATTCAGCCAGTCTGTGTTCTGTCATGGATCTCGACTGTATTGTTTGCGAGAGTGGTTGTGGATTGTAACGTTACTTAGAGAAACATTAATGCAATTTGGAATTACTATTAGGAATTTCTCTGTTATAATTTTTGAGAGTAGGTTTTTGTTACAGCAGTTTTCATAACGTTGCCAGGGCGATTGTATATCTGAAGTCTTTGGTGTTTATTTAGCCTCTAATTGATATCCTGTTATAAATCTGTACGCTAACGTTAGATGAGGTCAAATAAACCATGCATACGATTGATTTGTGCTTATTGGTGAAAGAGCAACTTCTGATGAAATGTACAAATAAATTTCCCAAATGACAACAATCACTGCAATTAAAATTGAGCAAAATAATATATTTTTTTCATCATTTTAACCCAGAGCCGATCCTCCCTATACGCAAAATATGCAAGCTGCTTCCGAAACACCAGGGGGTCCCCTTGCTCTCAAAGATGATTTAATTTTGGTTTCGTTTTTGAATTTGGCCAGCGGTTATGAAAACATGAATGCTCTTTTTTTTTAATGGGGTGCGCTGTCGCCCTTTCTATGTAAAAATCAGTAAAATCATGTAAGGTGAATGTCCTACAGTCTTGCTCAAGACTAAAAAAACGAGTTGAAAGCGTACCGAGCCGCGGAAGAGACA
>NW_015649578.1:413341-424373 GCF_001515625.1 Sinocyclocheilus rhinocerous | reverse complement strand
CAAGCGCTTTCCGCGAGCGCGATTCGAGACGGAGTGAAACACGGACAAATGCGTTTCATTCATTCATTCATACCCCACTCCACCGCCCACCCCACACACCCCCCGCCGACACAGTTCTGCATAGGGCCCCCAGAAGTCTAGGATCGGCACTGTTTTAAATTATACAGTAAGACGAAAATATGAGGAAAATGTGTAAGTTTCAACTGACTAAAACTAGACTAAAATTCTCAGACATTAAGTCGACTTAAACTTGACTTAAACTAAAACAGGACAAGTTGACGAAATATGATAAAAACTACAAGTTACATTTGACACAGGACTAAGACTAAGACTAAATTAAAAATAGCTGACAAAATTAACACTAGTTGCTAGGTTGCTAGATAATGGGGTCACAATGCATTTTTGCTCGGCGTTTCATTAGAATGCAATAAAGCCTTCAAAAAGAGCACACATATCTCATTTATCAGAGCTGGCAGAGGCTAGCCAGTTGGACGGACGATATCAGTGCTTAAGTGTTATCCAAACAAAATACGAAATCTCTGGATCCTTTTTGTGTTAAAGTCTAATTTGCAGTTTTCTCCTCCACGCAGACTGACTGCACTCCAAGTCTGAGCGGTGGGCCGGCCAACAGGCCTCACCGATTTTAACAGCCTGCAAAAAAACGGAGGAGAAAGAAAGGGGTGCTGGGTGAACGAGGGTGGACAAGGGGATGAAAAAGAAAAGTGAGGCTGGAAAACAATAAGGCAGTTTTCCTGCACGGCCTGAACAAACATGGATCCTTATTTACCTCCTGTTTTGCCTTTTCCTCAAACCCCTGCACCAACATAAAAGGCATTAAGGTATTATGTGGTAATGTTTTTGGAAGTGTATGAGAGCAGAGAGCTAGAGACGGGCGGCCCCTTAAACGCTGGTAAAACTGCACATGGCAACCATTAGCGCGAGACCCTCGGTAATGCTTCTGAGACGGCCCGAGAGCGGCCTGTGTGTGTGTGTGGTGTTTGGACCCTGTGTCAAGAGGTCCGTGGGGCCACGGTGTTCACACACTCCTCCATCCCGGTGGATGACAGTCGGACAGCTGAGGATGTGATGACAGTGTGTGGAAAGTAATTTGTTTGGACGTTGCTTCAGGCTAAAGCATTGATTTAACAAGGAACAACGAGGAGCATAATTTCAAAACATTACATCTCTCAGCACTCAACTCCCTGAAACACACGCCTCAGAAACTCACAATAGCACCGACTGTTTTCACCTCAAATTCGCACTGTTAAACGCTGATATATGTTGGAAAACGTACAACATCAAAACAGAAGCCCATTAGCAAATCTTTTTTTGGGTGGTTTGCTGGTCTTAGCTGGTTTAGCAAGGTCTGATGTCAGGTCTAACCAGCTAACAAATGCCCCAAACACCTATAACCAGCTAGGCTTTTGGGTTTTGTGGTCTTGTTTTATGTTTGTATTCCTGCATACGTTTTCTTTGCAAGTTAATTCCAGCCGATACATACAGTAAGTAGTCTGTGCAATCAGTTTTTATGGTATTATATGCGATTACAACTGTGTAGTTAAAAGCTACCAGTATAAAGCCAAACAAGGCCATTGTAGCATCTTGAATTCTTAAATTAAGCCAAGTTTAAAGTATCAAAAATGTAACACCAAAATTGTCTCAGTTTGGAACAAGACCAGAACGTTATGTTTAATACTTAGGGCACAGCTCAAAATTATGAGCAATAGTAAGAGCAATGTTGCCTTAGTAAACACAACTGATCAAAAGTAAAAGGCCAAAAACAACCTTAAAATACACAGGCTCCCGCGCACAGTCATATGACTATGCCAGGTCAGCTGACTTTTTTAAACAAACATCAAGCAACATTACAGCTAAAATATGCAGTCCGTTAAGCCTCACAGGAAACACAAGAAACAAAGGCACATTGTGCAATGCAACTAGTCTTCCACCTTTTGGTTTACAATGCCTTACACACTCTCTCACACACACACCTGAATGCCTCAGGTGAGCTTCTGCACTGAGGCGAGCAGTACACAGACCACACACCAACACGGCTATGCTAACACAGCTCTCCTACAAACACCACATCAAAACAACAGTGTCTTTCCACTCTCATCCCTACGTGGTATAATTGGTAAAACGTGTTGGCCATTAAAACTTGCTGACATCACATTGCAAGGAACCAAGCTTCCGAACACTAACCAGGCCAGAGGATCGGTCCTCCAGACACACAACGCCTGTTCAGCCTCACTCCGGACCATGAGACGCCTTATCAGAGCAACGTAAACAAAATCGCAATGTTGAACATGATATAAACAAAGAACAACTCAAAAAGTGGGAACACATGCTGAAATTGTTACTCGTACTGTACAGGTTATGCCATTCCTTCTCTTAAAATCAATGCATAAGATGTTCACAACCAAGTAAGTTATGCAAAATAAGAACAGGAAGTAAATAGGGTCAGTTTTGATGTCATGTTGACTTGAAGTCTTTAACTTTAGCATGTATTGTTTGATCTCTGTGTGTGTGTGTGTGTGTGTGTGTGTATAAGACATTAGAAGACATTAGAAAAAATAGCATAATGATTTTGACAAATAAAAAATAAAATAAAATGTACTTGACTTAAATTGACTTAAAAGTGTAGGGTCGTCCAAAATGTTTTAGAAGCCTTTAACACAGACCTGGTTTGTGAATTCACTTGCACACACACACACACTTTCTTGAGTCTATTCAGCCCACTTTAGAGGGCAAGCAGGAGAAACGTGAGGTTTAGTTTCAGAATGAAATCTAATTAAAACATGGTTAAGTTCACTCACATAGTTCTATTGCAGGCCTGCATTGGAGATTCAGTCTTCAGTCACTGTGCTGCTGCCATTAACACCTGCTTCTGTTCCAATTAGCCTTCGCAATAAAGACAAATGATCTGAGGGGGCCCAATTAATTCACTTCTGTCAAACACTGCATCCAAGCTCTATCGCTGTACTCACAACACACACACACACAAGGGGATTGTCAGGTGAAAACACTAACTTGGCAAAGTGGGACAAAAAAATAAATAACCTATGCTTCACATTTTTATATGGTTCCTCTTAAATCCCTCCATCCATTCTCCAAATCTCTTATCCTCTATAGGATTTCCTTTTGTGTGGAAAAAAAATTCTAAAAATGTTCTGTAATTCAAAAAAAAAAAATGTATAAGGGTCATGATTAGTGGTCAACAGATATATTGCCAAGTTGATATATCAAGGCCGATTTTTTTTTTATTATTGACATTTGTTATTCTATATATATCAGCTTTATGTCGGCCATCAGCTAACCTGCTCTCTAAGATATCCGCATCAACCATCAAAAATTCATATCAATCAAACACTAATCACGAATCTAAGGTGGTTGCCAGTTCTTTTTAGTCTGTTGCTATGCAGTTTCTAGGTCAGTGGTTCTCAATTCCAGTCCTCGCGTACCACCGCTCTGCATATTTTGCATGTCTCTTATTTAACACACCTGATTCAGATCGTTGGAAGAGAGCTCCACGCATGAACTGTGTTCCGATTGATAGGGTCCCTACACAGTGTTCATTGCTCCCTACTCCCTGAACACGGGAAATCCGTTAAAGTTTACTTCACTTCAGAACATTCATTCACAGATTTGCGCTACGCCACGGCCTGCAGCGTCTTCACACACACGAAAAACTTGCCAGAGAAATGTGACATAATGTACCTCTGTAAATAAATACAATTTAAATTCACGTCTCGCACACTTTAATGCCCTCTGAATGGAATATATACGCTCCCTTCAAACTGGAATTATGGCGGATTATCCTGTGATGTCCACTTCGCAGGGCACTTACGGTCGAATAGAACAAACGTCTGAAGTTATAAGAGAAACATACAAAATGTGCAGAGCGGTGGTACACGAGGACTGGAATTGAGAATCACTGTTCTAGGGTGTTCTGGGTGCATTTCTGAGTCAATTCTAAAAACCATGCTGACAATACAGCATTTTGCATCCTTGGTCATCAGTGAAAACAGATGCTGTTTGCAGCTGGATGGTGTATTAACAGGGCTATGCTAACTAGCAAAAGCTTGGCCCCCTGGTTCAAAGCACTAACCCAACATGTAAGGCAGGTGTCCTCAACTCTGGATCTCAAGATCCACTTTCCTGCAGAGTTTAGCTCCAACCTGGATTAAACACACCTACATGCAACTTTTGTAGTAATCCTGAAGACCTTGATTAGCTTGTTCAGGTGTGTTTGATTAGGGTTGGAGCTCAACTCTGCAGGAAAGTGGATCTTGAGGTCCAGAGTTAAGGACCCCTGATTTAAGCAATAGTAATAGTGGTGCTTGCCAAAGCAATCTAATTTGATAAACTACTAAAAATCTGAAATAATATAATTTCAGCTGTCTATCTACACAAGCGACAAAAAAGAAGTCAACATCTACACTGCAAGCGTGCAACTTTGCAGCACAGAGATCACAGGGTGAGTATCTTGAAGCGGAGACGAAAGGTCAGTCGTTCACAGAGATGAAATGAGATTCACTTGAATTTTTACTGCTGTAGATGTGAGAACATTTGGCTGGAAACCTGAATTGTAGCCCCCTGCACTGGCAGAACACTTTTACTGACACTAAGTTCTCATATGGATCTTTATGGATCATGTGTAAAAGCTGTGTAAATGTCTCGTGGATTACTCATAAAGTTTCTTTTCTCTGAATAGGGCAACAAAAGATCAGGGTCAGAAGCAGTTCCTTGAGTCCTTGTGCAGCATTTTAGGTCTTTATTTTTAAAGCAGGATATTAAAGGAACACGACACTATTTTTGAAAATAGGCTCATTTTCCAACTCCCCTAGAGTTAAACAGTTGAGTTTTACCGTTTTTGAATCCATTCAGCCGATCTCCGGGTCTGGCGGTAGCACTTTTAGCTGTAGCTTAGCATAGATCATTGAATCTGATTAGACCGTTAGCATCTCGCTCAAAAATGACCAAAGAGTTTCTATATTTTTCCTATTTAAAACTTGACTCTTCTGTAGTTACATCGTGTACTAAGACCGACGGAAAATGAAAAGTTGTGATTTTCTAGGCTGATATGGATAGGAACTACACTCTCATTCTGGCGTAATAATCAAGGTACTTTTGCTGCCATACCATGGGTGCAGCAGGCGCAATGATATCCTGCTTGCACAGGGAGCGTGCTGGGGACTATTTTCAGGTGCTGCGTAATATCATTGCGCCTGCTGCACCCGGAATGAGAGTATAGTTCCTAGCCATATCGGCCTAGAAAATCGCAACTTTTAATTTTCAGTCGGTCTTAGTACACGATATAACTACAGAATTGTCAAGTTTTAAATAGGAAAAATATAGAAACTCTTTGGTCTTTTTTGAGCGAGATGCTAACGGTCTAATCAGATTCAATGATCTATGCTAAGCTACAGCTAAAAGTGCTACTGCCAGACCGGCTAAATGGATTCGAAAACAGTAAAACTCAACTGTTTAACTCTAGGGGAGTTGGAAAATGAGCCTATTTTCAAAAATAGTGGAGTGTTCCTTTAAGCTGAATGCTGCATGTTTATTATCATAATATCGACTTTTATATAAATTAAGATGCATTCCAGTTTTGAGTTTTATTTCATGTGAATCACTTCAAAACCCCTTGTTTTTGTGCCAAAATTCCAAATTATAACGACTAAAAAAATTAAACTCGATTACTTTAAAACTGTAGCCTGTTTAGCCTGCCATATTACAAGCGACTCATAATTTGTAGTTTCTGCAACACTGGTATGAATTCTTCTTCTACACGAAGACGACCACATCTTTCGATCTTGCTTGAGTTATTTTGTTCACACATGTCTCATCATTTATCACACACCACTGTCTTCTTCTGTTTGTTTAGCTGTTATTTGCTCTACCTCTGCTTACCACCACATAACTGGGAGCAAACATGACAAAAGATCATCTCCGTGATCTCCACACATCTCCCCACCCTGAGCTCGAGAAGGTAGGCCATTCTGACAGGTGTCAGCATGTCAGTGGAGACGCTCTAAATCTGCATTTGTGAAAATAAAAAAATCCACTGCTAAGTCTGTACCGATTACTGTTGCACAAGAGCGCTAAGCTCTTTGTTTTTCGAAGGCAAAGGTCAGCTCAATGTGAGTTTTTTTAGGGAACTAATTTTACTTTGAGTGGATAATGTGCGTCCTTGGGTCGATAAAATGAGATGCACCTTTTGCTTATCTTTCAGTTTTTCCCAGCCAAAGAAACATGTGACTTTTCCCCCACACATCTGATCAAAGATTGACAAAGGCAGGTTTGTTTAGTTTTAACCAACAGATAGATGTGAAAATCACCCTCACGGTTGGTGTATCAATTCAATTAATGCAAAAATGTATAGACATACGAGGCTCAACAGACCTTTGTCAGGCTAAAGAAGCCATATTTAACGTTACATAAACGAGGCTTCAGAAATAGAAATACACTATGTCTTACTTTTAAGGTCAAAGGATCAAGTCCAAATGATAAATCCCAGGTTTTCTGCACTTTTATATCCACACTGGACAATTTTAAGAAAGCAATGGAGAAGATGGACAGCTCATAGAAAAATGAATGTAAAACAATTAGGTTGAATATGACAAATGTAAACTGACAAACTGAAACTGTTTTGGAGATTTTAGTATGTCAACAGTAGCCTTGCAAATCAAATCGAATAATAAAGAACTGCTCATTTTACCAAGATGCCAGCCAAGACAAACTGACTTGTTATACACAAATCGGATAGATAATCTGTCCTCACAGCCTTGTTTTCGTTTTCATCTAAGTAAATTTGACATATAAACTAACAATAATGGACAACTATGTTTAGGTACACTGAAAAAAAAGGGTAACACTTTAGAATAGGGAAAACTTATTCACTATTAACTACGACTTTTCCCTCAATAAATTCCTAATTTGCTGCTTATTAATACTTAGTAAGGTAGTTGTTAAGTTTAGGTATTGGGTAGGATTAGGGATGTAGAATAAGGCATTAATATGTGCTTAATTAGTACTAATAAATGGCTAATATTCTAGTAATATGCATGCTAATAAGCAGAAACAAACAACTGCTAGTAAATTTATCACAAGGAAATGGCAAGTAACACTGAATTAAATGTGAAATTTTGAGGTAGAGACTGAAATAGTATTTTCTTGTAAAACCAATATTTTTTTTTTTATTATTTCCATTTTTTTTATCATTTCACGACATAACCAAAATTGCATCAATTTTAAAGGTTAACATTTTCATAAAATTAATGTTGTACTGTCTTTCAATTTTTATTATTATTTTTTTTTCTTGAATTAAGCAATAAAAAGTGAGGAGATTACCTGCTCGGCTTGTAATCGTGTCTTCCAGGCAATCTTTAAAAGCGGTTTTGTTTTTGAGCATTAGTGAACCTGGTGGGATAACTAACCTTTGGACATGTCAACCTCTATGTGAGGGCAAGAATTGAGAGGACCCGAGTGAAGCCAATTTAAGCGGGATCCCTCCCGCAGATACTCGACAGAACCCTGCGTGGCTTTTTTGATTAACTCTTTTCTATTAACTTCCCGGGCCGATAAGATCTTAATCAGAGCCCTCAAATGATCCGCCTTGACATTTATCAAGTCGAATCATCGTGTTCTCAGAGCAGTCCGTCCGTCCACGGACGCCTATTCTTTTCCAGCACTTTGAATGGAAGTTAATTTGGAGTGCATGATTTATCTCGCCGGGACTAACCGCGACGAGGCGACCACCTTTATTTTGTTTTTCAAAGGGAGCGCATTATTGCGGGGCTGTCCGGTGATTGCATTCGGCAGGGGAGGGTGAATGGAGAATCGGCGTGTCGCCGGGGCCGTGGCGCTGGGGGCTTTTCAGAGCGCACTGAAAGAACAGATTAGGCGTCTGACCGCGGGGATGACGGACGGACAGCCGTTATACGTGCTGACAATAGTGTGAATACCTGACGGGATCAGGGTTGCTGTGACTAGTCCTGTTATCCCAATTCTCCCACTTTTTCCCTCTTTTTCTTCTCATCCTAACAGGACAAAACCGTTCCAGTTGAGTTAACACATCCTCCTTTACGAGGAGGGATATCACACGGCGGGTTGATTCGGTCGGTGAGGCGTAGGACATGTTGAACGGTGCATTACAATTATAGCATCAGAAAACATTGGAGGTAGTTGCTTTATATCATATGATGTGTGTGTGTAGTGAGAGTGAGAGTTAGTGAGTGCGTAAACCGATCCCCCTTGTATCATCAGGACAGTTGACAGTTGTAATGTTGTTGAAGGCCAAAGTAACTCACAGCTGTTAGCATTCACACACATACACCCTGGCAGTAATGCTCTACATATCACAAAGCAAAATGTACCAAACATGAACGCAAGTCAGTGTATCTCCCAAATACATGTAATTTGGTTACATGTGCGTAGCGTGCATTTTCAAGGCCGGTTAAGAATGTGCTAAGCCTTACTGAGACTTCTCTGAGAAGCTAGAAGGTTAGCGCTGGAATCTCGGGCTCAGACTGCTCATTGTCTGCATGGCTCTAATCACTGTCATAAGGAAGGGATTGAACCAGAGTGCTCCTGCCACTTACCAGAGCCCACGATATGTGAGTCCAACCCACAATTGTCGGAGGATGATCGTTAAAAAAAAAATGGAGCTAGTTGTGTTGTTCTTTCTGGGTTCTACTTCACAAAATGAGAATCTGTAGTTTCGCAACTGAATGCTGAGCCGCTCAAATACCCCCTACTCCATCCAACATATCAGAAATATTTCATAGCAAAAGAATAGTAGTGTCAGGTTATAAGTAGAACCACATGGAGAATGATCTGAAATTGGAACACCATTCCATTCAGAAACTTTTACAAATCCCTGTCCCTTCCATGTTTCTCTGTTTGATAATGCTTTTACTACCAGTAAAAGTGTAGCCTTAAATACATTTTATCACATTTTTCCAGCTATATTTTTTGTCTGCCTACTTATAAGCAAAGCTTTCTGATGAAGCCTAACCAACGCCTATAGATTACCCTGGATTTGATTCTACAATAACGGACAATGTCAAAATGTAGACGTAACTCTAAGAATCAGTTTGAGTTGTCATTTGGTTCAAAGCTCAATTGAATGGTGGACTTGTCTGGTGTCAGGCTAAACCATTCAGATAAGTCTCAAATTACCTCCTGAATGCTGATCTGGAAGTAGTCAAGACCAAAATAGATCATACTTTTGAAGGTACGGGAGTCTTTATCTATTCAGTAATAAAATAGCCGGGGTGGCAGGTCAAGTGGTTCTGTTCCAGGCTGCTGTTTGAGAAACACTCTTTCTTTCATCTCTTTCTTCCATCCACAGCATCCAAGTAGATGTCTTTTTAGGAAGGATCAGCTGTCTTAAGACTCAAATGACCCTAAAAATCAAGTGAACAGATGAGGGCATGACCTCTTATAGAGCTCTCCACCCTCAAAGGAACAAGAATGAGTAAAGAAAATTAAAAAAAGGAAACCTTGTATTTTTTCTTGGTATTATAGAAAATATCATCTCAAAAACAAATGTATGACCAGGACATAAATAGCATGCTATGCTGGGTTGAGAACTTTAACCCGAAATTCTTGTTTTGTTTTTGCTTTTTTTCTCTCCTTGTCGTTGTGGTCAGTGGAAAGTCGAAGGAGTGTTGAGGTAGTGCCTAAAAACATGGCAAGGACACAGTTCACACATCTGCAAGCATTTAGTGAGATGGATTTGGGTATTCTGTCCTGTGTTCCTCCACTGCTCTTGGGAAAGCACTGACATCCTCGGGAAAGAGAGACAGATGAGGGCAGACACTTGCCAAAGGGGCTTCAATACCTCATGGAGGAGGAATTTCCTCTGATGAAGCTGGGGTTACCTGTCCTGACTTAGAAATAATCCTGTTAAATAAAAGTCAGCCCACCAAATAAGGAGTCACCTCAAATAACTGGATTAAACCACCCACATCAAAAAAGACATAGTTCATCTTGTTGCTATCAGATGTCATTTGGAGCAACAAACGAAACATACACCCACACATGGAGATGTTGTTGTAACCAGCGCACTGAGATGCTTTAGGATTTTGATAGAGCATGGTTACTGTGTGCTGTTCCACAGAAGAAAATCATGCAGATTTGAAAAGAAAAAAAAAAAAACCTGAGATAAATTGCTGAATAAGTTCCTATGATGCCATAGGAGAATCATTTAGGTTCTCTGTTGCCTTAAAGAACCTTCTCTGTTGGTGAACGATAATTAAAACCAATAAGCTGATCAATCTGAAGAATCATTAATTTCACATAAGTTTGCATAAAACATTTGTGAATAAAGCACTGCTTCCATCCAGCGAGACAAAGAGAAAGAAATCGTCACTTCCTGATAAACTTGTGCCAAATATCACCAAGAAAAGGGTAATTTGCTATAGTAGGAGAAGCCACTGTGGGTCTTTCTTTCATATATAAGAAAATACTGCGTCTCAGAGCGTGCAGACGAAATGCAATAATCAAGAACGTTATCTTGCATTCGAGTGCGAATGCCTGCTGTTTGGGAACACAATTGTGTAAGACAGTTCTGGGAGGTATATTATATGTGACCCTGGAGCACAAAACCAGTCTTAAGTCGCTGGGGTATATTTGTAGCAATAGCCAAAAAAACATTGTATGGGTCAAAATGATCGATTTTTCTTTTATGCCAAAAATCATTAGGATATTGAGTAAAGATCATGTTCCATGAAGATATTTTGTAAATTTCCTACCGTAAATATATCAAAACTTAATTTTTGATTAGTAATATGCATTGCTAAGAACTTCATTTGGACAACTTTAAAGGCAATTTTCTCAATATTTTGATTTTTTTTGCACCCTCAGATTCCAGATTTTCAAATTGTTGTATCTCGGCCAAATATTGTCCCATCCTAACAAACCATACATCAATGGAAAGCTTATTTATTCAGCTCTCAGAGGATGTAAAAATCTCAATTTCAATTGACCCTCCCTTATGACTGGTTTTGTGCTCCAGGGTCACATA
>NW_015649578.1:409804-412722 GCF_001515625.1 Sinocyclocheilus rhinocerous | reverse complement strand
GATTTTTTTTGCACCCTCAGATTCCAGATTTTCAAATTGTTGTATCTCGGCCAAATATTGTCCCATCCTAACAAACCATACATCAATGGAAAGCTTATTTATTCAGCTCTCAGAGGATGTAAAAATCTCAATTTCGAAAAATTGACCCTTATGACTGGTTTTGTGGTCCAGGGTCACATATTATACTGAACCACTTTGACGACAGAATTTGGCTCAAGCATTTCAGAATGACCAAAATAAAATTTTAGATGCTGTACAACGAGACCGGTCAGCTGGTTAGTCCAGTCATGCCGTCCCATCGTGCAAAGTCACATGGCTTTTTTGATGTGCATCAAGGAATTGTTGGGGTAAATGTGTTTCCATCATAGTTCATGCACATGTTTTCTTAACAGATAAAAAATGTATCCGACTTGTGCACATTTTGGCATTTCCATTCAGCAATTTTTATGCAATATCCCAAAATGGGAATAAAAATAGGTGGATGTAAACATAGCTAATAGCTTTTTGTCTCCAAATAACCATGCTATATAGTCAGCTCAAGAATCCTATACGATTCTTAGAATAGGTACTACGGAGAACTGTTGTTTTCAAGAGAGACCCAATGAATAGTGAATGCGTTTCCATGGCTTTAGAGCTCATGCTCCTCGTGGAGCCCCGGTCATCACTGAATAAGGCCAGTCAAACATCACCTTGACAGCTCCTTCTACCCTCAGGCCCCAACACCCAAACAAATCAGCCCGATCCTTTTGTATCCTCCTGGTGTAACTTCCGCTCACCACAAAACAACGGAGCCAGCATCCGCTCTAGAGGATGCCATGACTGGGCAACAATGGCCTAGTTGCCTCATTGTGATAATTCTTCCCTCTATCCCCCCACCATCTCTGTTTCGTGCTAATTAATTTAATCCTGTAAGCAGGTGTAAGCCTTGCTTGTTAAGGAGCCAAGTCCAGACGGGCCAGAGATGGCGAGAGCGCGGCCCCGGGACTGTGAAAGAAGGGAATTAATGGAGGGCATAAACAACAACAGCGACTTGCAAAAACAGCAAGCGGAAAATCCTGTTTAGGGAGCAGACGGCGGGTGGTAAAGAATAGACTCTCTCTCTGCTCCGTGTGCTTTCTTGTTTTGTTCCTGTATGAATCATCAATATCTATCCTTACTCTCCTCCTTCAGTGCACAGAAAGGACTTGCTGAAAAATGGGACACCCACTGTCTCTATTTAGAGAGGGGCAGTGTCCACAGAAGTTCCTTTTTCCGTGTCTCTTTCACTTCCTTTCTTTTGCGGCTTTTACAAGGTCTGTTTTAAATGCACGCAGAACATGAAGATCCTTCCAGGGCCCTGGTGTAAGGGATCAGTTTTTGGCGGGGATGCCTGCTGGAGAGCAGATAAAGGGCCGGTGAAAAGGAGCCGAATTTAGCGAGGGTGTTCGCTGTAGGACAGATAAAGTGATGCGGCCATGGGCTTTTCATAGGTTGCCACCGCTTTGCAATCCAATGGTGCCACAGACGGATCACTTTTCCGGCGTGTGACGTGCGTCCAAATGCCGCTTGGCATCGGAGAGGGAGAGGGTCAGGGGAATAGGAAGAAGGAATGACTATTGCTCGCTTTCAAAGGTCCAGGGACAGTCAATCAACCACCCTTAGTGTTGCACCCCCCTCCCTTCCAAGGCTACCGTGATCCCGGTCTGCCCAAATGCACATCCTCTTTCAAGTCCCTGAGCTCCACAACACCCTGATTTGCTCTTTGCCCATTGCTCCTTATTTATTTTTTCTTCATAACGTGTCAGCAACACAAGTTCACCAAATGCATTCCTTTGGGCCTGTAGCGCAACAAGCTATTGAGCAGAGATAAGCCTCTTTTAGAGGCGAAGGCGAATTTAATTCAGGTTTGAGTGACAGCAGGAAGATTTATCCCCTCGTCAGACAATGCCGTCTTTTCGGGACTTTAATCTCCTCCAGACAATGGGCTGTTTTTCGCCCCTCATCCTGGGCTTTTCCCACGATGCACGCTGATTAGCTCTGGCCGATTGGACACTGGCCATTATCTCTTGTTTTCTGTGAATCGTCTGCATTTGTGAGGAGAATGGAAATGGAGGCGAGGATGGGAAGAGAGAGAGAGGGAGCAAGCAAGTAAATGAGAGAGAAGGAGAGGATGAGAGGAGAGAATAAAAAAAGTTTTGTGTGCCAAGTTCATTCACCGCTTGGGATGTTCGTATGCCGGAGCACGTCAGGAGACACTATCATAGTCCGAGACGAAGGAAGGCAAGTGGAGAGAAGCGAGTAAACTGTAAGGATGTAGAAAGGCATGAATGATGGCGACGGGAACGCAGAATACAGAACAGCAGATGGACCTGTAAAAGACTCCGTAATTAGCACTCAAAGCCAACATGAAATCAAATCTGGCCATACTTGTATTCTTAATAAATAGTCTTAGTGTAGCTGTGCATGATTTATCAAGACACTATTCTAAAAACAATTCTTCTCTAGAATTACTTTTCTTTAATACTGACTGTGAAGTCTGGGGAAAATCTTAACCAATAACGCTGCGCTACTCAAAAGAGCCAGAATTTCCAACTTCAGTGCAATGGCATGCAGAGGTAGGAGCAAGTCACAAGCAAGTCTCAGGTCCTTACATCAAGTCTCAAATCCAGTTTCTAGTTGTAGTGCACACAAACTAATAAAGTGGTCATGTCCGATATCATGGCATGGCAAATTCTGCATACAGCAAATCTCTTTTTTTATTGATATGGTCAAGTGTTTATATCCTATAAATTATCTTCAGATATTCCCTTCTACTCTGCGTCATATTTGGCACGTTGTATTTTTCTGTGCTTGTGCAGCATCATGCAACCACATTCTGATCAGTGATGTCTGTGGTTCTGTGGCTTGTATTTTGCATATCAATTGACGTTGCATTAATT
>NW_015649578.1:406948-409556 GCF_001515625.1 Sinocyclocheilus rhinocerous | reverse complement strand
TATAATTATTAATATAATAATTGTTATAAAGTTATTCTCAAATCTTGCAGCTCAAATCTGAATCCAAGTTGAGACTCCTCAGCATTTAAAATCAAGACATACAACTTGGAAACTTGTGGAAATTCAACACGAAATAAAAATTCACTCTGTCTATTTTCTAAATGCATGTTATTAATCTTATTGTGAACAATTCATTGATCCAGATGTTTCTTTTTTTTTTGACCTTGTAATTTTTAATTAAAATATTATATAAATTTTATAATATATATTACTCGTTCTTCAAAACCATTTCCCTTAGATATGCCCCAGTAGGGAAGAAATGATCTGTTGCTACTTCTGTGACATTACAACTTTAAAATGTGCAGAGATGCAGGTGCATGACGTCACACAAACATGGCAGTGTCCAGTGCTGTGTACACAGTAAATGGTAAATACTCACTTTTAATGCATATATGAGTCAAAGTTCTTCGATAATGAAACGTGTTTCGCAAATGTTTGCAGAGACAGGTGTGTAAACCACAGTAAATGATCCTCTCTGTTGATAATCATATACCTGCAGAACAAATGCTGCCATTGCATAGCATCATTTATCACATGCAATGTGGTTGCCAAGAGCCTTCCTTTAGCAACCAAAAGACTGCAACGCTTAAAGTAGCATTGCCTGTTTGTGTCTATATAGGTCATCATCCAAGAGTTGGGCAATGGAAGAATTAAGTCATACTAAGATATTAAGAATAAGATATTAAGTCATTCTTGTGTAAACGACCCAATTGGCCAAGCTATACAATCAATAATACATAACATTTAAATTCGAAATGCCGTTTCACAATGTCTTGAAGGCTGCACCAGACATTTATTGGTCTACATTGAGTTTTATGGAAGTGATGTCTCTCTCATGCCGTTTGGTGGGCAGCAACCATCAGTGCAAATAAGCATTTCAAGGTTAACCAAAATTAAACCGTTCTATTTATGTTATGATTTATCTCTGACTGGGCCTTGCCAAGAATATATGTCATTACTCTTCACATAATAACTCTACATTAAATGCTTCACCAATCTGATGGAATATATGCATAATCAATATGGAAAAAGCCTGATCTCAGCCATTGACTGGTATTGATCAGAGACCAGCTGAATAAGCGAAGGTATAGATTATGAATAAGTGAATGTATAGATTTTGCTATTTATCTTCACCCCAAAGGGATGAAGTGTTTAGATGCAAACGCCGAGTGATCAACTTAAAACAAACAAATGTGATGAGATACAGAGACTTAACATTTCAACACACAAATAAAATGACGTTCTTCTCGTTTCTTTCAACTTCTCATTTCTTCAGGCGAATGCATGCGCATGCAACAGAATTGCAAATTCTCGTTGCAAAATCAAATCGGAGTAAACTTCTCCTCCTTTATTTCTCTCTTTTGTTTGTCAATTCCCAAAAAATTAGACTCACAAATCTTCTCTTCTTGGACAGGCCATTTCCTGGTGCTTCACAACGTCCGCGAAACCCAAGCCACATGATGTGCCATGATGAGAAGGAAAATAAATATTCCTATAATTACAGAAGAGAAAAAGACGTGGGCAGATGTCTAACTTGACAAACCCCAGATGGGTATCTCAGTCAGAGTTGAGTATGCCTCCCAACCGTGTGCCTGCATCTGGAGCATCATGGGCACTTTGTGTATGTTGAGATGCTATTGTGGGCCACGTTCTAGAAAAAGAGGCGACTTCATGTAATTTGGTAAAATAAATATTTGCCTCGGCACTTGGCAGCTGTATCTCTGTTGGGTCTATTCCCGTTCAAAATTGCTGAGAGAAAACGGCATTGTACATTTGGATTTGTGACGCTGGATGAATATGTTTTCCAAAGGTATTTATTTTCAAACATTTGAGGTGCAGATCACCTTATTAAATTTGAAAACTGTGGCTCGAAAACCTACCGAGTTGACGGTGAGTCTTTTGGCCAAATTCACAACTTCAAAGGCCATATCACCTGAATTCTTTATAGGAAAGACAATCCCACAATGCATTGCAACAAGTTCAAATTTTCATTAAAGATTTTTTTATTTTTTTTTTAGAATAAATAGAAGTTATTAAATGCTAAACTATTGATTTAAAGTGTGAGCTTCACATGAGTATGTGTACAGTGTTCTAAATTTGCAGTTTATGAAGTTCTGTTTCATTTAGGTCGTCCCATTAAAAGGTATTTGTCTATGTAGGCAGACAGCAAAGGGAGATAGGTTGGAACAGAGCCATGGGTGTCATGATATTCACTCACTGTAAAGATTTTTCTTTGTGCATGCTGGTGTTTCTAGCTACAGTACATTGAAGAATTGTCCAGTTGCACGTTTGGGTGTGCTCTTGAACAAGAAATGATGGGTCATTGTTCCTGCAGCAAATCCCCTCCTGCATTCATACCTGCTCGTATCCTTCAGATCTATTCAGTTGCCGTACTCACAAACTGGCTTCTATGAGAAAGGGTCAGGAACTCATTAAACACCAGCTTTGATAACAATGACCCCCATCCATGCTGAGACTCCACTTCCTCCATCTGCCCTTGTGCTGCTGTCTAATCCCCTCATTCCAGCCATCCATTTTTTTTTTTTTT
>NW_015649578.1:395957-406893 GCF_001515625.1 Sinocyclocheilus rhinocerous | reverse complement strand
TGCATGCATACCCCTAAAAAATAAAGGTTCTTTATAGATTCAGCAAGGAACTTATACTTTTTTTTTTTTTTAAATCGCTCTTGATATGAGTGTATTGTTGATGCAACAATTGTAACAATTTTTCTTCAGATTAGTAAATTGGTTTCTGGTTAGCACCAGGTTACTAAAGAAGTACAGAATAGTATTTATTTGGTGATTTGATTGTGATTTCACCACTGGAGAAAAAAATATATAAATTAAAAAAAAATTAAAATTGGACGATTCTTACAAAACCTGTTAATAAATTTTCTCTGTAATATTTCAGCACAATATCAAAAGAAAGAAATAAGAATTTATAGATAGACTTGATTTTAATGTATCCTTATTGCAGTGTAATTATACACTGAAGTACTGAGTAATATGCATGTAATTATGCATAGTTTACTGCTATTACTGCTATTACCATAATAAATACATGTAACAAGGACACTGCAAAATGAAGTGTTACCACAATTGTTACCAAAGACTGGCTGACTCTTTCTTTCTTTCTTTCTTTCTTTCTTTCTTGCTTGCTTGATTGCTTTCTTTCTTTCTTTCTTTCTTTCTTTCTTTCTTTCTTTCTTTCTTTCTTTCTTTCTTTATCACATATATAGCATATTTAAATAAAATGATTTCTGATTTTTTTTTCTTGGTTTTACTGCACTTACAGTGTGTCTATTTTCCACTATGTTTGACAACATCTTTTCTTTTTTTTTCTGTTTCATAACCATCTACGAGATCAGAGATCTTTTAGTTGCGCTAGTCATCTCTCTGGTGCGCAAAAAACATTTTTATCAGACTGACTCTTTTTGTGGCACTGCTCCCCTTTGGCCTCTCCGTCTGAGCCAGTCTAGCTCTTAACAAGCCCGTGCCCATCTTTCCCAGCTATAAAAACAGGCCTTGCTGAAGATGCTTGGAGGATGTGGTTATTATTGCACAGAGGTCCAGGCCAGTTTCAGTAAATGATGCTCCAAACTTAGCCAAAAAGGAATGACTCGGGCTTCTTCTCATCATTTCTCATTTGTGCAGTGCATGAGTCAGCCCTAGTGATATTATTTGTTCCAGAGCAAACACACACTCCGCCATTTTTTTTTTTTTTTGGGGGGTCATAAGATTTGAAAAGTTGTCAAATGTCTTTAATATGAATTAAATTAATTAATTCCAATGTAAATAATAATCTGTATTATGCATGCATACCCCTAAAAAATAAAGGTTCTTTATAGATTCAGCAAGGAACTTATACTTTTTTTTTTTTTTAAATCGCTCTTGATAGCTGCACTAGTCATCTCTCTAGTGCGCAAAGCACATTTTTATCAGACTGACTCTTTCTGTGACACTGCTCCCCTTTGGCTGAACCAGTCTAGGTCTTAACAAGCCCGTGCCCATCTTTCCCAGCTATAAAAACAGGCCTTGCTGAAGATGCTTGGAGGATGTGGTTATTATTGCACAGAGGTCCAGGCCAGTTTCAGTAAATGATGCTCCAAACTTAGCCAAAAAGGAATGACTCGGGCTTCTTCTCATCATTTCTCATTTGTGCAGTGCATGAGTCAGCCCTAGTGATATTATTTGTTCCAGAGCAAACACACACTCCGTCTCTCTCTCTCTCTCTCTCTCTCTGTCTGTCTCACTCCTCTCTGTCTCTCGACACAATGCCCGCCTTGAAACGCAGTGATTTTCTTTCTTTCTTTCTTTCTTTCTTTCTTTCTTTCTTTCTTTCTTTCTTTCTTTCTTTCTTTCTTTCTTTCTTTCTTTCTTTCTTTCTTTCTTTCTTTCTTTCTTTCTTTCTTTCTTTCTTTCTTTCTTTCTTTCTTTCTTTCTTTCTTGCTTGCTTGCTTGCTTGCTTTCTTTCGACATTAATGTACAGCAATTGCACAATCACATATATAGCATATTTAAATAAAATGATTTCTGATTTTTTTTTCTTGGTTTTACTGCACTTACAGTGTGTCTATTTTCCACTATGTTTGACAACATCTTTTCTTTTTTTTTCTGTTTCATAACCATCTACGAGATCAGAGATCTTTTAGCTGCGCTAGTCATCTCTCTGGTGCGCAAAGCACATTTTTATCAGACTGACTCTTTTTGTGGCACTGCTCCCCTTTGGCCTCTCCGTCTGAGCCAGTCTAGGTCTTAACAAGCCCGTGCCCATCTTTCCCAGCTATAAAAACAGGCCTTGCTGAAGATGCTTGGAGGATGTGGTTATTATTGCACAGAGGTCCAGGCCAGTTTCAGTAAATGATGCTCCAAACTTAGCCAAAAAGGAATGACTCGGGCTTCTTCTCATCATTTCTCATTTGTGCAGTGCATGAGTCAGCCCTAGTGATATTATTTGTTCCAGAGCAAACACACACTCCGTCTCTTTCTCCCTTAGTCTGTCCGTTTTACTCTCTCTCGCTCTCTCTCGCTCTCTTTCTGTTTGTCTCACTGCTCTCCGTCTCTCGGCACAATACCCGCCTTGAAACGCAGTGATTTCAGGCCAGCCCAAGAGTAAGTAATTCAAAAAACATGCTCATAATTTGCTATGACATGTTTCATTTCTGAACTCCGATCAGATAGCATCTCTATTCTGGGCGTCCTGCAGACAGAAAAGTGGGGATATTTGGGCGAGCTGGAAATGAGTTTTGTATGCTCCAGAAAGGTATTGTGACTGGATGCTATCGATTTGTTTATTCTTCATTTGCGTCTACAGACCTCAAATGAGCTATAATCCCTCATATGGATGTCGATGTGAAAACGATCTAGCGGCTCATTAAAAGAGCGCCTGAAATAAGCAAATGACAGATGCGGTGGTGGGGCACGGTTAGGCTGAGTTCGTCCGTTCTGCTGGACGAGAGTTTTGGGACAAACAAGAAGTTCAGAAGACGTGAATAAACAACGCTGTGTCGAACGGGGTCAGGGTCACGTTCAAAATCTACATTTCAGCACCAGCGTGCTGCCAACATAAGCCACAAATATGAGGAGAAAAAAAGCGCTTGGTGAAACAGATATAAGGAGGGTGAGATGTGGGTTTAAGAGCTGGCCAGTTACCTGCTGAGCTTTAATTTGGGTGAGAGTTGAATGAGAAGAAAGACCAAAGCACTAGTTCCACACACTCTCTCTCACACACACACACACACGCACACACACATACAAACACATACAAATTTTCTAAACGAAGCACATACAATACCAGAGACTTCTATTTTTTTTTAAGTAAAAAAAAAAACGTATGACTACAGACTAACTGCATCCCCAATAATACACAAAAAACATTATGTATTTTATTTTAAAGGATTATTTATTTATTTATTTATTTATTTATTTATTTGTTTGTTTGTTTGTTTGTTTGTTTGTTTCAGATTTAGCCGATTTGAATATAAGTGTACATCTAAATATGTGAATATTATACATTGTGTAATTGTGTTTTTACAGAACTCTAAAGTATTGTTAATGATAAGAACCTTATTGTGCACCATTAATAATTACTAATAACCAAGCTCCAAATCAGCATATTAGAATGATTTCTGAAGGATCATGTGACATTGATGACTGAATTAATAATGCTAAAAATTCAGTATTGCCATCACATAAATAAATGACAATATATTAAAATAGAAAGAGTACTTTTAAGTTGCTTTATGTCACAATATTACTGTCTTTACTCTAGTTTTGATCAGACAAACCCAGCCTTGGTGAGCATCTTTCAGAAACATTAAAAAAATCTAAATTCTTCCAAACTTTTGGCCTGTAGTGTACATAGTTATTGTATTACAGACTGGGAAAAATGGCATTTGTAGAATTTACTATTTATAGTATTTATGACCACGTGCTCATTTCCCCTTTGGGGACATTCTCAAAAAAAGGTTTTGTCAGATTTGGCTTACTTCTGGGGACATTTTGCAGCAGTTTTGTCCCTAAAGTATCGCTAGGTCACAAACACACTCTCACACACTAGGGAAATATCTCTCTGCCCTTCAGTTGCCTTCCAGCACCTTTAGTAAGGCCCATTACCTCTGCAACCCCTCCCCAATGTCCCTAAAGCCCGTCTTATCACCTCAAGCCAAGAAAAACTAAAGTGACCCCTCAACCACAAACAACAAAGCACCTCTTAAAGGACGACGTATGACTACAGACTAACTGCATCCCCAATAATACACAAAAAACATTATGTATTTTATTTTAAAGGATTATTTATTTATTTATTTATTTATTTATTTATTTGTTTGTTTGTTTGTTTGTTTGTTTGTTTCAGATTTAGCCGATTTGAATATAAGTGTACATCTAAATATGTGCATATTATACATTGTGTAATTGTGTTTTTACAGAACTCTAAAGTATTGTTAATGATAAGAACCTTATTGTGCACCATTAATAATTACTAATAACCAAGCTCCAAATCAGCATATTAGAATGATTTCTGAAGGATCATGTGACATTGATGACTGAATTAATAATGCTAAAAATTCAGTATTGCCATCACATAAATAAATGACAATATATTAAAATAGAAAGAGTACTTTTAAGTTGCTTTATGTCACAATATTACTGTCTTTACTCTAGTTTTGATCAGACAAACCCAGCCTTGGTGAGCATCTTTCAGAAACATTAAAAAAATCTAAATTCTTCCAAACTTTTGGCCTGTAGTGTACATAGTTATTGTATTACAGACTGGGAAAAATGGCATTTGTAGAATTTACTATTTATAGTATTTATGACCACGTGCTCATTTCCCCTTTGGGGACATTCTCAAAAAAAGGTTTTGTCAGATTTGGCTTACTTCTGGGGACATTTTGCAGCAGTTTTGTCCCTAAAGTATCGCTAGGTCACAAACACACTCTCACACACTAGGGAAATATCTCTCTGCCCTTCAGTTGCCTTCCAGCACCTTTAGTAAGGCCCATTACCTCTGCAACCCCTCCCCAATGTCCCTAAAGCCCGTCTTATCACCTCAAGCCAAAAAAAACTAAAGTGACCCCTCAACCACAAACAACAAAGCACCTCTTAAAGGACGATGTCAAAATATTGCCAATACACAGCACACACATGAAGTTGAACCAGTGTGTGTTGGCTACTACTGAATTTGCTTCTACTTTACACTTCACCTTTATGAAAGTTAAAGTATAAAGTATAAATGTTAAAAATAATATGTTTTATTCATTTGACAGCACTGTGGAAATCGGCCCTACAAAGTCTCTAAAAGCAGCCCTGTTCTCCTCAAAGACACGTTAGCATAAAGCTAGCTGTTTCCTCCTCAGGCACAGAAAGACAGATGCTATCAAACAATTAGGCAAATCTTTCTTTGAAAGCTGTGAGCTGAGAAACCCCCAAAAACAAACCCTGGAAAAAAGGGCATTCCACAGAGCCCCAGAGAAAGCCCTCACGAATCAACAGCGGTAAACGGGTGATAATTGCTCTCGTTGCTTCAACAGCTGTATAAGCTTATGTGCTCACGGGAGGAAGAATAGACCCTTTCAGACAGACTCCCTGTCCCGTCCGCAACTGCTTTCGCTCCTCGAACGCCCAGAGAAACATCCTCAGCCTGCCCGTCCAATCATTTCTCAACAATTTATTGTCTTTAGAAGCACTTTGAACCCTTTTGTCTCCTTGTCTATATTCACACTTTTCTCTCGGTGTGTTGAAATTCAGGGAACTTTCCAGAGGTCGTGTAATTCAAGACCACTGGCCTGGGGCTTGTGTCCCAGGTCAAATGCAAGCGTGGCGAAATTGGATTTGCCTTTACCTGCCTCTTCACTCCAATGAAAAGGGTAATTAACTATGTCTGGCTGGTTGAAACAATAGTCCTCCATTGCAACAGATAAGGAGCTCTGGCTTGAGGGGACAGAGAAAGTTCCTCCACTTCAAAGCCGACACTGGATGCTATCGGACACCGACCTGACTGAAAATCCAATTTAAGGCAGGGTGGGGGGACGTGTGTACAACTGAAGACCTGAAACAAAACCAGTTGTGACCCCCCCAGATCTGATTAGTTAGAAAAGTCTGTCAAGACAATGAGGAACACGAAGCATGACCTCCTTCAATTGAAAACGGACTTGAGATCTGAGAGCGACCCAACGTTGTAATTGAAGCAAGCTTTGTGGACGCCGCAAAACATTCGGGGGAGGGAAAAGACGCTTGGCATAAATCGCATTATTGGTACTTCAAGAAGGAACCTGGCGCGAATGGTCGATCGGATGGCGGATGACTTCTTTCCAGACAAAAGTGTGCGATGAAGCTAAAAGGTAATGTGAGATATCTCTCAGTTTGGTGCAAAGGAAACAACTTACAAATACTTAAATTATCCTGATGACAGTTAACATTTTGCAGTTGTGGCCCACCAGTAGAGCGATGAGCTCATATGTGTGAGCACTCAAATTCTATCATACCCCAGAGGCGCTTGGGAAAATAAACCCCACTACTGCGTACAAACCCGTGGAGGGACAGGAGGGGCCCGTATAAAGCCCAGGTGCTCTGTAAAATAATATTTAAAATTTTGGTTTTATACCCTAAGCAGTAAAAACATGTTCCAGAGTATCTCTTTTATTATCATTTGAAATGTTTTGAACAGTACTTTCATTTTTGATTCCAAACAGATTATTTAGTTGGACATTGACATCAAACAGAATTTTTGAAAAGATACCAACCATCTTAATTTCAAACACATTTGACATTTTTTTTCTGACATGAAGATTCTTTGTTTTGTTATTGTATGTCCATTCTTGCTTTTATATATATATATATATATATATATATATATATATTAGTCCTGTCAAACGATTAATCGCGATTAATCGCACGTGACGTTAAAACCGAGGTACGTACCGAACTGTCATATTTGTGTACCGTTACACGCCTAATATATATATATATATATATATATAATACCTTGAAATCAGATATTTTAAATTTTCTTGAAAATCACTATTTTTACTGGTATTCATTTTAATTCTTTTCTAGTTCCTAAAGGCATAATTCAGCCAAAATTGGAAATTCGGTCATCATTTACTCACCCTCATGTTGTTCCAAATCTGTATAATTTTCTTTCTTCTGTGGAACATAAAAGAAGACATTTTAAGAAATGTCCCAGTGGTTTTCATCCATACGGAGGAAAACAATGGTAACCAGTTAGCAAGTTACCAAGATTCTTCAAAATATGTTCTTTCGTGTTTGACAGAAGAAACAAAATTGTACAGTTTTGGAATAACATGAGATGCGCAAATTTTCATTTCAGGGAAAACTCATTAAAAGGGCTATAAGTATTTTCAACTCTTATTGTCGTGAACGATTCATGAACGCACAGTACGAACCCTCTTAACTGTGGTAAAATCACTGTAAAGCACTGTGTTTAATGGCTTGTCTCTTTTATAAAACTGCAGAATGTTAAATACTATTAGTTAATGTTTATAATTAAGTATAAAGTGCCAGGTGATACAGTATGTTATGCCAACTATAAGGCTGTATGGTTGCCAAACAACATGCTTGTTGCATTAATATAGAATGTTCGGTAACAGACATGCATTTTAAACGGGTTCTAAAAGAGTCACAACTATCCATCAACACTCAGTCTCTAGCATCAGTTTTACTGGCAAACACACACATTCTTACATGCACACTCTTTAAAGACACACACATACTCACACACCCTTGACCTTTAGCAGCAGGACTCTTATTTGTCAATGAGTGTGTTTGTAGCCATAGCCTCTTCACCCCTGTTCGGGACCAGGCCATGGAAAATGTGATCACATTAGCCACATGTTGCTTCTAATATCATTTCAATAAAAAGGACGCTGCCCTCATAGACATAAAGCAGCCATGTAAAGTTCACCGGCTGTTGCCGCTAGCAGCGGAGAGAGCCATGGGGGTCTGCTGCTAATTTCCCGCCCCAAGCTAATGTATGTAATCTATGGCAGAGATTAGGGTAAAGCAGTTATTCTTGACTATTTTATTAAGAGGTGCTTTAGGCGCTGGAAGAGGGGCTTTATTGCTTTTCAAACGGCGTGCCATACAATACAAGACAAACATTTGCTGTTATTTCAGCAAACTCGAGTCAGATGTGGCGGCTTTTTTTTTTTCAGGAGGAACTTGGCATCAAAGAAAAATCTCTTAAAACAAAAATCTTCCCTTCTGCACAGGTCTCGCCCTGAACTGTGTCCGGTAGATAAATAGGCAGGTGTCAAAAGAACAGGCAGGAGTCCCACACCTAGTTTTAATTAAAAGAGAGAGTGCTGACATGCACAGAGGGAGGGACGATTCACAGATCCGATTCGCAACAGTTAGCGTTTCAGCACGTTTATGTGCGCGTGTGCCTTTCCTGGCCTATAGCAAACACGTTAGGGCTCTCGAACGGCCATCGACGAGTCAAGTTTATTGTCATTCTTGTCATTACAGTATTTTATACAGTCTTATACATCTTAGAAAATACATCTTATAATTAACTATGAATTGACATTCCCTGAATTTTCTGTGGCACTTTTTTATGTTATGTAAATTAAGGTTTTATGTTACATCTCATTTTGTTAAATTAATGTTTGTTGCATTATTTTAGTGTCATGTGTGCTATCATGATGGTATTTTGTGTTAGCGTGTATGACATAGTGTTCACCTTAGATATATTAGTATTTATCAGCTTGTGGAAAAGCTACTTGGGAGTGACAAATCATCATGTGACTTTCTCTTTACGGCCTGTGTTTTTACGGTTATTTTTATTATTTTTTATAGGTAAAACACAGATTTTGGTATATTATTTCAGTGAATGAATATTTATTTATTTTATTTATTTTATTGTATTTTATTTATTTATTTATTTATTCGTTTGTTTGTTTGTTTATTTATTTATTTGTTTGTTTGTTTGTTTGTTTGTTTGTTTAAAGCCCAAATTAAGTCCAATCTGTATAAATAAATACATACATGCATAATAAAGTTCTGGTAAACACTACTTTCATTTTTGTTTTTGTTTTTTGCCCTAACTTTCACTGTTTTTTTGTTTTTTTTACAGTGTATTACTAGAGGTCTTGGTTTGAGGTAAACCTCATCAAGTCTAAACTATTTAGGAGCTTCTGACTAAGCACATAGGAAATTATTCTCTAAAATATGTCTATTCAAACCAAAAACTATATTATATTGAGCATTCATGGTACTTCATATACTGCAATGTATATAAAACACATATCACATTTACATAATAATTATTCTCCAAACATTTGAATGACTTTGCAAATGTCAAGGGAAGATTCCAGCTCTTAACATGTTGTGATATGTGATAACATAGACTCAGTTGCCTTTTAACAGCAGTCACGGCTGTCTGAAATGCAATTATCAAAAAATCTGACCCATCAAAGACCAGACCAAAAGCTGGTTTAAATTTTTTATTGATTTTCTGTGTAATTAACTACGTAGCAGGAAAATTAGCCAGATCTTCTGTCACACGCACACACATAGTTGAACTTGATCCACACACCGTAACTGTAGTTAAGTAGCAAGGGCAACCGGTGTGCTCTAAAACAACCTAAACTGGTGACCTTTGACCTCCTCACATTCCAAATATGCCATTCAAACACCAAAGAATAATAAACAAAACCAGGGTAATGGACCCCAGGTGGCGTATAGGTGCAGTAAGGGGACAGAGTAATGCCAATCCAAAAGCAGTTACAATAAGCAACAGCACAATAAATAATATAATATTTTCAGCTGTCGACTGCATTTAAAATTCAGCATCTCTGACTTCTATTATGATGACATGTTGCACCAAATTTCACAATAGCTGAGGAAATGAATCATATAATTGGCTAGGAAAGCAAAAGTCAGTGTGAGTGTGATCAAAAGTCTGTGTTTCTCAGGAGACGTAACAGAAAACATTGTAGGCCTGTCCAGAGCTCATCTGACTGCTGCTGAACACGGCCAACAGCAGATACACTGAAACCGGAGCGCTTTGTATAGAAATCGCCTGGTATTGTGTATATTGTGTGTGTATATATATACAATTATTTTCTCACGCATTACTGGCTTGAAATCCGAGTCATGGCCGCATTGCCTGTTTACATCATTCCCTCCGCAAAGCCGTAACAGTTGCCAGAGTTGTCACAACAACAAGATGTGCAGTGAGACTGTGTGGAATTCCCAGAAAGCCTGAAAATAATTGCAATAATGCCAACATCAGGAACTTCAATTTGACTGGCAGGCCGTCCACGGGAAGAAAAGGCGTTTGTTTCGAATAACTTATTTCCAATTAAAACTTTACTTGACATCTTCAGAAACCTCAGAGACATTTGTGAATGGTCAGCTTTGGAGAGGACAAAAAAACCACACAGGCTGGTATTCTAACCGCTCATAAAACACTACTCCGAAACCGGATCTTCACTTTACTTCACTTCACAGTCGATGGGGAGAAAAAGAGTGAGAGAGAGAAAAAGCAAATATCAGAAGTCACAAAGTAAACTTGTGTGAGTTCAACGCTGTCCTCTGCAACAGCTCCAAACGCTCTAAATCACACAAATCCACCGAGATGCCCAGAGAAAAGAGCTCATTGATGAGAAAGAGCTGCCAAAATGCCTTATTTTAGCTGCGTAATCCTTTTTTTTTGGTATGGTTTCATCCTCACTCACAATTGCAAATTATGACTTGAAGAAAAAAGTATTTTAAGTAAAAAAATGGTCAAGGCTGTGAACTTAACTTCATTTTTTATGTATGTGGGTCAAAGACGTTAAGATGTCCGCATCAAAAGAAATTTACAAAAGTGATTTTATGTCCATAGAAAGCACATTAAATGTAAGTAAAGTGTCTACTTTTAAAGTTTCAAATAAGTTTTTGGAGAATAAAATGTTAAAATTTGGTTGAAATAATGTTACATTGTCATTCAGTGTAACACAATATTTACGTAAAAATTCAAACAACATGCTTATTCTGACGTGTACATATTAAAATATATAAAAGAATAAGAGAGCAT
>NW_015649578.1:393885-395947 GCF_001515625.1 Sinocyclocheilus rhinocerous | reverse complement strand
ACTAAAAGTAAAGTAAAGTCAAAGTTAGTTTCAAATAAGTTTTTGGAGAATAAAATGTTAAAATTTGGTTGAAATAATGTTACATTGTCATTCAGTGTAACACAATATTTATGTAAAAATTCAAACAACATGCTTATTCTGACTTGTACATATTAAAATATATAAACGAATAAGGGAGCATATTAAATTTGATTGTCTTTTAAATGAGTAAAAATTCTTACTGAAAAAAAATGGGCAAAACCTAGGATAGTGGCACATTTTAAAAAATGTAAAATTACAACTAATTAGTATTTTGAGGTGAAAGTAATTAGTTTTTTAATATGTCATAAATTGATTTTTGTTGTAAATATGCCAAGACAAGAATGTTACACTGAATGAGTGGGTGTCTTCTGTAAATCAGGGAAAAATGTATGATATTTATTTTTTGCTCAGAAAAACAAAAACAAAATTGCAATTAAATTAAACAGAAAACTTTTTTTTAAATTTGGGGAAAACAACAACAACAATTTAAAGCAGTATTACACTTATTGTTTTTATGCTTAAACCCTTTTTCGTCTTTGACCCATGTATGTATGTATTTATTTATTTATTTGATAAAAATCAAATATCAAACTACAATGTCAAACTATTCACGTATTGTCACTGATTATAAGAATTTAAAAAATCTCAAACTGCCATTGATGAGTCAGGTTTATTGTCATCATTACAATCAAGTGTAAGCACAAAAATATATAGCCTCTGAAACCAAGAGAACAATGACAGACCAAGACTTCAAACGGTATACAATGAAAAAATTAATAAATGGAAAAAATACTGTAATATATATATATATATATACATGAAAATGATAGGAATTGTAAATAAAGTTTCAAACTGAACTAGGTCAGACCAAAAGGGTCAAAAGTTGCCTAAATATTTGTTTGAAAAGCCAGGTGTACTTCCTCCTCAAGCACGTGCGCTACACCTCTGAGTGCGCTTGACTCTGGCCTGCCCTCTGCAGAGCGTCCGAGCGGACCAAACAGAAGCGGGCAGGGAGCGGACTCCGTGTGTCTTTGTGTGGGGGAGTTAATGATTATCTCCCGGGTGGACGAGGACTGTGGCACGCTGCCAGTACAGTACAGGAACGTCCCTCTTCCCTTTGTAGACGCTTCTAATCTGGTGAAAGCCTCTCCCCTGAGACCATCCAATGATAATGTCATAGACACAGAGGGTATAATAGAGCAATTTGTTTACCTTCCAAAGCCTTGATCTCTCTCAAGCCTGCCTTTCTCTATCTCTCTTGCTCTTTCACGCGGAGCTCTGTACTGCTGGAGTGGGATGAGAACATATTGATCGGTGCTCGGGTTTCAATAGAGCACCGCAAATTAAACGCAATGGAAAACAAATTTGTTTCGGGATTGTCACTCTGTTGTTGAGCTAAAACGTCCCAACTGAGATCCACTTAAGGGAATAGTTAACCCCAAAATGAGAATTCTTTCATGACTTACTCAGCCTTATGTTGATTCAAACATGTAGGAATTCATGTGTGATTTAGAATATTATTTCCTTTAAAAAACAGTCCCTACTGCCCTGTCGTCCTATATAGATAAAAAGCCAATTAAATAAATAATATTCATAATAATTAATTATATGACATGATATTTTCTTTTTCCTGAATATGGTAGTTAATGTTATTGTGTTAGACTATAACTTACTGACTTTGCTCGCACAGGGTAAAACAACCCCCCACCCTCCCCACCAAAAAAAAAGGATAATTTTTGTAATTTTTTAGACAATTAAAAAATGACTGGCCTAAAAAATTGCTATATTATGACCAAATCCTGGATTCAATCTTTTGTGTTTTCTTTCAATTAATACAGGTTTTTATTTATTTTTGGATCTCATTGATCATAGGCCTCATTATGCACATCTGAGCTTATGTTTTTGAGTGAACGGTTGCCAAAATTATATACAAATAATGCTTAATTTTCACTCACAAAAGGATGTGCACAAGCTCAGCTCAATGGGGCCTATGATCAACCAGTTCTAAAAAGTCAAAAAGTCAAATTTCCATATATATATA